>NW_007252210.1:245934-277973 GCF_000164805.1 Carlito syrichta | reverse complement strand
GTCTCACCAAGTTGCCCAGGCTGGTCTCGAACCCCTGGACTCAGGCAATCCTCTTGCCTCAACCTCCCAAAGTGCTGGGATTACAGGCTTGAGCCACTGCGCTCAGCCAGTAACCTATTTTCTAAGTCAATATTGCTGCTATTACTGCTGATAAATAATGAAACACCATTATTTGTGATTTCATAGTCATAAATATTTCTCAAGTAAATCCATACTATCCAATATTCACATATTACTCCCACTTGCCTTCTGGACTCTGTGAGTGATAAAGAAAAATAATATAGCCAGGCTTGGTGGCTCAGCCTGTAATCCCAGCACTTTGGGAGGCCAAAGTGAGTGGATGGCCTGAGCAACTTGGCGAGATCTCGTCTCTAAAATAAATCAAAAATTAGCTGGCCATTGTAGTGCACATCTGTAGTTCCGGCTACTTGGAAGGCTGAAGCAGAAAGATCGCTGGAGCCCAGTAGGTAAATGCTGGGGTGGCCGTGACCATGCCACTGCACTCCAGCCCGGGCAATGGAGTGAGACTCCAACTCAAAAAAATATATAATAAAATAAAAAATTAAAATAGTATTACAATGTCTGGGGAATACATGGGAGAAAAGGAAAATTCTTATAGGATTGATACAAAGGAAACATTTATCATTTTTGAGTTCTGCGGTATTGAAATACTGAACAATGTATTTGCCCTATTGAGTTAAAATGTCAATTCTACCCTATAAGACAACTTTATGAAAGCATTGGGACTGTGAGTGTGCATGCATAATTCATTCACACATTTGCACACACTGTCAGTTCATCTTTTGGTGGGCCCATGTGAGCCTTAGTGAGAATTCACAGGCCAATCCAGGCCTCCCTGGGCCACCAGGCTGCAAGCAGAATGATTCAGGGAGACTCCTTCAGAAGCTTCATTACAGACCTGACTTAGTAGGTAGAGCCCAATCCTCTTCCTAGAATTTTTCCAGCCAGTTGGACCGACCACAGGAAAGAGATTCAGAACTCCCCCGCTAAGAGCTCCAAATTGCAAGCAATCCTCAGTAAAGGAAGATAGTCTGAGGGATACTAAAAGTTCTCCGATACTCATGGAGCGCCAAACCACAGCCCCCAGGGGCCCCCAGATATCTCGAGGCTATAGAGCTCCTCTGAGATCTAGAATCCAGCTCCAGTCATCTTGCTTTGTGGTATGGCAAATACATAGAGACTAAGTATCAACTTTGCCAAAAGGTTTAAATCTGTATCCCACTGTCCTATTTCTTTATTAGAGAGCTCTCGAATCAGACAGAACAGTTTCAGAAGGCTCCCCTTTCTGTCTGTTTCTAATCACCTCTGTGCTCTGCTTAATTGTACAAGCTGCCAAGAAGGTCCATTTCTGAGTGATGAAAATACATACTCTTACCTCAGACTGAGCACACTCAAATTTGACCAAAGTTGCTGCAAGTTCACTTCGAGCATTTTCAGCCACATTCCGGTAGTGGTTTAATTGCTCTCGAGTGGCCGGGACTTCCAAAAGATGATCGTGATTTTCCTGGTAGAGCTCACCACAAAAAAAGAAGATATACATATATAAGACAAATAAAGAGACAAATATAAACAAGAGTATTAAACAATCTTTTCTGTGCAGATGCCAAAGCAAGAATAAAGACAGAAGCATTCTTTGTATTCCAAATGTGTCAAAAATGCTACCCAGAGAAACATTATGTTCAGACCATTCGGTTCTCATTCTCAAAGTTCAAAAGGAGGCAGGAGAAAGCCCAGGAGTCAATGATGCACTCCCCCAGGATAGTGGTAAGATTTGGCATTCAAGAATTGGCCTTTGCCACTGAAGAGCATTTCCTCTCACTCAACTCAGATGCTGTTTGGCCTTTGCCCAGAACCAATGGAGTTAACAAAGAACTACCAGAAGAGAATCAGTGCTGCATCCTATGTAACTAGGGCACAGTTTTCATTACTCTTGTTTCCTGACCACAAAGGTGATCGACTAACTCCTCTCTTATCTGTTGAATAGTGACTCGTTTGTTTGTCAAGGAGATCATGTGATCAAATTGGAAAAGACTGTCTCTCATAATTCTTCACTATGCCTTTTATTCTCGTTCTCACAATCTCTCATGGGGTCATGAAGTTGAATCAAATGAGCACATGAGATTAGAGATAGTACAATGGGACATGGCAACCCCTGTCCCATCCAGAAGGGAACAGTTCTCAGCTCCACTGATGGTTGCTGATGCAGAAATAAGGATCCCAGGCTCGCTAAATCATTTCAATCTTTCAAGACAAGCCATAGACCTAGACTTTTTGAAGTAAACAATCCCAATTTTTGTAGTTTGGCAACTGAATTAAATATTTGAAAAAGAAATACATGTGAGCCAAATAAACACACCTTCAGAGCAGATTTGGCAGATCTGGACTGTGGGTCGCAGTCTGCAACCTCTGCTCCTGTTTCCATCAGACGCATGCCATGTACCTGCTTTCTTCAAGAATTATCCCTTAGCTTGGACAGATACTTACATCCGCCTGTATGAAGTTTCCAGGGCCTGTGGTCTTTGTGAAAGACATACAAGAAAGTAATGCATTTTTTGAAGGAATTTGAAAGAGGAAACAGAAAGGAAGATTTACTGGAATATCTAAGTAGCCTCGGGGAACTCAGCAATGAAATCCGTTTATGGCTGCTAGAGACCACTCAACTGCCAGCAACTACTATTTGAGATATTCATGAAGGCAAAGTCATCTTATAATTCCTAACATTACAAGTGTTGTCATGACCAGTGTGATTCAATCCACAAAATGCCAAACAAAACCTTCAGGGCTCTTGGTTACAGTCAATGTTTGCCAATCAAAACACAACCATGACGATGGTAAAAAAAAAAACAGCAAAAGTTTAACTGAATCTCTTATTCGATAATCACATCCTGTTCAGACTCATTCGTTAGTCAGAAGGGTCTTTTCCACCCCCACCACCACAGCCATATTTTTTACACGAAGCCATGTGAGGACATAGGTAACTTATGAGAGATTTAACCTGTCACATGCATGGCATGCCGTTTTATACAATTCATTGGAAAAATGAGTTCCCCAATGGATATGATCATTTCCTTCAATGACTAACATCTTTCTTTAAAAAAAAAAAACAAACATAGTCATACAATTGTTTCATCCTTCCAATGAAAAAATATTGTGTCCATTGAATGTAATATTAAGAGCCAGACAAGAAAATTCAGAAATGGCTCTTCATTTTAGGAAGTTACAGTCTAATGCAGAACAGTACCAAAAGCATTGGCCTCTTCAAATATTTATGAGTGAAAGAAACTATATGTTAAGATATCAATACCTTGGCACTGGAGCAGAGCCTACATTAGAAGGGTGCTTTTGATTACTGAGTTTAGAAGATGGCTGCTAAGTCCAAATCACTTTCAGAGTCCAATAGACTGAAGATTATTCACCAGCTAATATTTATTGAAAACCTTCTCTGGGCTGGGCGTGGTGGCTGACACCTGTAATTCCAGCACTTTTGGAGCCAGAGGCAAGAAGATTGCCCGAGCCCAGGTGTTCAAGATTAGCCTGGACAACTTGGCGAGACCTCATCTCTACAATAATTTTTTTTTTAAAAATTAGCCAGGTGTGGGAGTGCACATCTGTAGTCCCAGCTACTTGAAAGGTTGAAGCAAAAGGCCCCTGAACCCAGCAGGTTGAGGCTACAGTGGCTGTGAGCGTGTCACTGCACTTCAACCTGGGTGACAGAGAGAGACTTTGACTCAAAAAAAAGCCTACTCTGGATCAGACATGGAGTTTACAGTATACAGATAGTTTCTTAATCTAAATGATCCTTTGGTGACTTAGAGGTATTAATTTGTTTTTCATTTTAAAATCCTTAATTAAATTCTTACTTTGAAAAAAAAATTCAAAACCATGTGATACTCATGCAGGAAATCAACAGAAAGATCCGTAGAAACCCTAGAAACAGCCTTTAGTCTCTAATCTTAAGAATAATTTATTGCATGAAGAAAGAGACATCACAAATAGTAGAGAAAAAAATACTGTTTAATAAATAGTAAAGCTAATTACCAAACAATATTTTCTTTCTCAATTACTTACAAAAAGAAAGACAGAGCTGTACTACACATTATAAACCATAATAAAAACTAAAATTACACAGAGAAGAGCCAATGAGTGGGATACCAAATACAAGGAGGGCCAGTCAATTTGGCACCAAACAAAGTAGGGCCAATCTCTGAGGTCTAAATTACTGGGAAGAGCCAGTCATGGGACCCTGATCACAGAAATGGGACATGCAGAGGGGGACACACACACACACAAATAAACTTAAAAAATCAAATAAACCAAAATAAATTTAAGATAGACTTAAAGCATTGAATATAAAAAAATGAAACTGTAAAAAGTATGATAATTTTGAGCTTATCATGAGAAGGGCTTTGCTTTTGTCTGCCTGGCTGCTATAACAAAATACCATAAAAAAACGAAATTTGTTTTTCACAAATCTAGTGATTGGGAACTCCAGTATGAAGGTGTCTGATGAGGGCCTACTTGCTCAGAGATGGAGCCTTATTATGTTCTCACGTAGTAGGTGGGTCAAGGGAGGTTTTGGGGCCACTCTCGGGAGGGTTCTAATTCCATTCACAAGGGCTTCACCCTCCTGACCTAATCACGTCCCAAAGGCCCCAACTCCTAACACTATCATCTTGGGGATGAAGATTTCCAGATATGAATTAAGGGAGGGACATGAACCTTAAAATCATAGCAGATTTTTTTCAAGCATAAAAGCAAGGGCAGAGGATCAGAAAGAGCACAAATAGCAACATTTTAAACTACATCATCAAACGTGAGTGAACAGAATTTATAGTGAAAGCAAACCGGAAAAATATTTTCAGAAATAATACAAAGAGTCAAAACCTTAACATGCACAAAAGAACCTACTCAAACCAATAAGAAAACCCCTGCTCTGGCCATTGCCTTGCTATGCTATGGTCTGGTCATGTGTTCTTTGAGCTTTGGCCCCCTCCCCTACCTTGGGGAAATGAATCCTCTCTCTCTCTCTCTCTCTAATTTACTTTCTAAATAAACTATATTTTCTAATCTAAAAAATAAAGAAAACCACTGCCCTAAGAGAAAATATCTATAGAACTAAGAGTTATCAGAAGGACTATAAATGGCTAATAAAAAGAGAAGTGTCCCATCTCGCTGATCATCGATTAAATACAAATTATAATATCAGTGAGAAATTATTTCTTCTCCAGCAACATTTTAAATATACTTAATAGGGCAACCCCTTCAGGTCTCCTCCCACTGTGGGAGTTTTTCTGTCCTCTCAATAAATTCTGCTTTAAAATAAATTCTGCTATTAAAATATATTTAACAACTAAGTATATTAAAAGATAGTTCTATGAAAAAGACATGCTAGTACACTGCTTGAAGAAAAATAAACTCGTATAAAATTTCCAGAAAAGTATTTGGCAATATGTATGAATTTTAAAAGTTAATACTATTTGTGTTAGTGAATTTCTTTCTTATAATCTTATCAAAAATGGAAATATGCACAGAAACCAAATACAAAGATATTCAGAAAAGCAATCTTCAGTAAAATTTTCAAAAAATCTGCAATAGCAAAAATGTAAAAACTAGAGTTCAAAAATAGAAGAATGTTAACATGAAAAAGGAAAAATATGATGTTATATTTGCACAATAAACTCATATTTAGCCATAAAAAATTATGGTTTTAAAGAATTTCTGATGATATGGGAAAATACATTTTTAGTGAAGAAAGACAAAATATAAAATTGTACATAAAATGTTATCCTAGTTGTAAAAAAACTTTTTAGGTATAAATAACTGAAAAGAGACTGAAAATAATTTGATCTATATGTTTCAAAGGATGAGAACCCAGAATACTTTCAAACATTTATAAATTAATAATAAAATCACAAACAGTTTAATAAAAATGACTGTACATATAAGCAAGGAATTTTCACTAAGAGAAATACAAATGGTTTTTTTAAAAAAGCATAAAAAAACACTCAGTAAGAAAACCAAAGACCTAAGGGAAAACATCTGTAGAATAAGCAACAATTAACAGAAGGACTGTAAACGCATAATAAAATGAGAACTGTCCTATCTCACTGATTATTAATTAAATACAAATTAAAATAAAGACATCAGATTGGAAAAAATAAGAGTTCTGATCATATAAAATGTTAGCAAAGTGTAAGGAAAGGGTTATTTTCTTTTTTTTTCTTTTTCTTTTTTTTTTTTTTTTTTTGAGTTAGAGTATCACTCTGTCGTCCAGACTGCAGTGGCCACTCCTGGCCACCGCAACCTTGACCTGCTGGGCTCCAGCGATCCTTCCGCCTCAGTCTTCCAAGTAGCTGGAACCACAGGTGCGTGCTACCATGTCCAGCTAATTTTTTTTTTTGATTTGTTGTAGAGATGAGGTCTCGCCAAGTTGTCCATGCAGGTCTCAAACCCGTGGGCTTGGGCAATCCCAAGGTGCAGGATTACAGGTTGAGCCACCGAGCCCAGCTTAAAGGGTTATTTTCATGTCACTACCAGGAATATAAAATGACTAAATCCTTTGGATGCCCTTCCAATTTGGTGTTATCTATTAAAAATGTAAATATAAATAATACCAGTTATGGTTTGAATGTGTCCCTCAAAAGGTCACATGTTGCAGATTTAATTTTCAACGTTTTGGGGGGTGAGGCATTTAAGAGGTAAGTAGGTCATGAGGGCTCTGCCCTCATAAATGAATTAATGCCATTATCATTATCAGAGTGGCTTTGTTACAAAGGTGAGCTTTCTGTTGCTCCTGCCTTCTTGCCCTTCCACCTTTTCAACGTGGTGTGACCCTCACCAGATACCACACCATGCTCTTGGACTTCCCAGTCTCCAGAACTATGAGCTGAGTAAACTTCTTTTCTTTATAAATTACTCAGTCAATGGTATTCTGTTATAGCAACAGAAAATGAACTAAGACACAATCTGACCCAGCAGCTGCACTCTCCAATTATCTCTCCTTGAAAAATATTCATACTTGTGCATAGAGATATGTAGAAGGATATTCATTATACCATTATTTGTAATAGCAACAAGAAGGGTAGGAATACTGAGACAATGAAAATTTCCATTGACAGGGCAATTACCAAATAAAGGCATGTCTATACTGTTGAATCTTATGTAACAGGTACTATGAGATAGAACTGTATGTTTGGGCATAATAATATCCCTAAGGTATATCACAGAACAAAAATAAGAAAGTGTAAGTCCACAGTTTGATACTCTATTAACACACAGAAGGAAAAGTACTACATATTTTCTACAAATGTACTTGGAAACAAGAAAAAAAAACAAGAATCTGACAGAACCCCCATCACCTGATAATAGTACTTTACCTCTTAGGCTGACACTAGAATTAGAACTTGGAGAAGAGAGACAATGGTTTAATTTTTCTCTAGAAGAATGCATTTATGCATTACTTGTACAACTAAATATAATTTAAAGAAAAGAAAAATATTGGAAAGAAATTTAAATTGCTATTTTTTTTATTACAGGGGAGGTTTTGTTTTCTTCTCTATTGTATGCTTCAATATTTACAAATCCTTTACAATGACTGTCACTTTCATAATTAGAATAAACATCACCTCTTAAATTGAAAAAAGAAAGAGGCAGGGACTGACAAAAATCACCAAAATTGTTATGCTGTGTCTTTATGAGGGATATGATGACCAAAAAAAAAAGTAGCATAGACTCAAACAGATGTGAGAGGTGACATTTCAGGAGGGTTGTGCTCTTAAGCCTTCCTGGAGATTATGAATTTTTTTGAAAATTCTTCCCCTGGGGATTATAAATTTTTTTGAAAATTCTTCAACTTTTCCTATATGTATTAAACAATCTTCACTTTAAAAAAGCTTTTTTGCCCTATTTGAAATGGCAAGATTAAATAAGAACTCATCCATTTGTCCTCACATGAGGACAATATAAGTTATTAGGTTTCTCTCGGCAAACCCATGAAGCAATTTTATATTAATTTTAGAAAGCCAACTACATATGATTTGGTTCTGCTACTGATATTATTATGATAATGATTGAAATTGCCTTACAAGGTAGCGCATAGTTTTTTCAGAATAAAGGATGGTTTCAAAGCTCAATGGCATACAGCAAAGATAAGCTTATTCATAATTTAGTACACAATGTGCCCAATTATCTGACCTAGGGACAATGTCTTGGGCCAGTCTTGCTACTATGGTATTTAGTTGTCTTATTATCCCATGGACAAAAAAATAAGGAGAAAATCAAATCACTGTCTGCCTCTGACACACAAAAGCTCCTAAATCCATTCCATTCTTATCAGTCTATCCCATAACTAACCTCCCCTCTGTCCCACCCAGCATTATTCCAGACTGCAACGCACGGTTGCGGTATCTCAGGCTTTCCATTAATGGAATGCTTCCTTGTACCTCTGTCTCTCTCCATGTCTATTTCTTCCCTTCCCCCATCTCTCTCTCTCTCTTCCCCCCTTTCTTTTTCTCTGTCCCACTACCCACCACCAGACTTCTATGCTGTCCAAAGAGCACAATCCCTTCAAAGAAGCTCTCTCCTATTATTGTCTAACTAATTAAAGTTCCTTCCCCCATTAAAGTGCTTAAATGAGGTCTTGCAAGCTGCATTTCTCCACCCTAATCATTCTACAGCAAATTTCTGACCATGCATCAGTTCCTTTCCCCACTTGGAAGGACGTTTCTGGCCCCTGCTCTTCTTCCTCCATCTGTCTGCACTTGGTTTCTGGGGCTCACTAGTGCCTGCAGGTAAGAGTATGATGGGTGTGGATTCAGAAAATAAGCCTGAGTATCCCACATCTTAGGAGTGGTGGGGAAAGTTCTAAAAGCAGACATTTCAGGATAAAGTCAAGTATTGTGAAAAAAGCTGGTCACATTATTTTTGCACTATTTTCTCTTCCCTTTTCTCTTGTTAGTCACTCTTGTCGCTTAAAAACCCTTCTGATGCAGCATCCCTATTGAAGATAATGCAGTACTCCAAATTATTATTAGCACTATTATTTCCCTAAAAGAAATTGAGATTTCTTTTCATTGGGTGGACAGGGGCTGCAGTTAAACTTTCACTCTTCACAAAACAACCCTCTTCTCCCCCCCACCACCTAAAAATGAGGCAATTAAGGCCTAAAATGGGAACTATACCATCAGATCAAAAACAACTACCAGAAGAGAAGAGAAAGAGGAAAGAAAGAGAGAGAGAGAAGAGGGAGAAGAAGGAAAGAAAACAGAAGAGGAAAAAATAACTAGCAATGTCTAGTAATAGGTCTGAAAGTAATGCTTGCTTTTCTGTGCTGTACAATCTTTTTAAAAAGTTTAAAGTATATTTAATGGCTGGGCACGGTGGTTCATTCCTGTAATCCCAGCACTTTGGGAGGCCAGGGTGAGAGAATCACTTGAGCCCGGGAGTTCGAGACCAGCCTGGGCAACATAGTGAGACCTAGTCTCTACAAAATCAAAAAATTAGCCAGACATGGTGGCACACACCTGTTGTCCCAGCTACTAGGGAGGCTGAGGCAGGAAGATTTCCTGAGCCCAGAAAGCCGAGGCTGCAGTGAGCTGTGACACTGCCACTACCCTCCAGCCTGGATGACAGAGTGAGACTCCAACTCAAAATATAAAATAATAAAATAAAATAGTATGCCTAATAAATGGTCATGTAAAATGTCCCGGTTACTGCAGGGAACACTTTAGCATATAGTATACACTATGACCCACAGTTCTGCTTCTAATTCTACATCAACTTTCATGGTCTGTCATGTCTGTCAATATAGGAATTGGCAAACGATACATATATCATATTTAAGACAGGAATCTACAGAGCAGTTAACAAATTGAACTAATTCTATTTGGAGCCATATAGATCTCAAAACTTTACTTTTAAATAAAGTAAATTAAAGAACAAAGCTAACAGTATAATAACATTTATGTCTTAAAAGTACACACTAAACAAAATGTTTTTACAGGTACAATGAAATTAAAAGTGTGCTTTAATGGTCTGATGTTTGGACTTACGTCGTACAAGTCTGACAACCTAAGTTCTCAAACTCCTCCTAGAAAAAGTGCTCCACACCTCAATGCTGAATATCACTATGATCACCTTCAAAGTACTCCCCTTGGGAAGCTATACACCAACGCCAGTGCCGAGTTCACTCATCAAAGCAATTTTGGAACCCTTTTTCTGGAATCGCCATCAGAGTCATTGTCATATTACCCTGGATGTCCTGAATACCATCAAATGTATTCCTTTCAGTATTTCCTATATTTTCAGATAAAGGAAAAATCATTGGGGGCCAGATCAGGTGAGTAGGGAGGGTGTTCCGATACAGTTGTTTGTACGGGACTACCAACATAAGCGCACAGTGGCAAGCTCACGAACTTAATTGTCAAACTTCAATAAATTGAGGACAGCTCTTATGACCATTGCAGAAAAAGAGTTCCAAAATTGCTTTGAGGGGCAAACTAGGCACCGGCATTGATATTAGTGATATTCAGCAATGAGACAGGTAGCATTTTTTTCTAGGATGGTTCACAAAGTTAATTGTCAAACCTCATAATTACCTCTGAGCAATGAGGGAAGAGGGTCAAGATTAGAGGTGGTGGTCAAAGGGAACTGTAGCTTCATTTACAGTGTTCTGATTTTGAAAGGAAAAGTGACTATAATTTTGGTATTTAAGTCAATTTCCAAATCAAGTAAAAGTCAACTGAAAACATGTTTAAAAAGTCCAATTTAGTAGGTTTTCAGCTTTACATAATCTTCCTATACAGCAAGACTTCAAGAATCTGAATGCTATGTTTGTAAATTTCTTATTGGCTGCAGAGGCTACTGGAAATCCTAAACTTGAACCTCATCATGCGCAAAGAAGTCAAAAGGAGAGACACTGAGCTCTAGCTCACTTGGAAGGCATTTGTCATCCACCGCAAGTTTTGATGGTATTTGGGACAGGGAATTCACTGTTAAAATAAATGGACTCTAAATAATGCTAAGGCCAAAATGTTAAGTGTCTTCAAGGATTAAAAAAAGAATTCAATGATTTTTTTTAATGCCCTTATGAACTGAAAAAAGTTCTCCAGTTAGCAAAGGACAAGCTTGAGAGAGAAAACTATCTAAATAACTTCTGTGTTGCACTAAACCCCTGCTTTGTCTTCCAAGTGCCCATGGCATCATTTCCAGCAGCCATTTCTTCTGTTCTGAGGAAGCCGTGACGTCCAGCACACACTAACTCCTGAAGCAACAAAGCCTCCCCAGGGGCCCATTTTGTAAACAAGTGAGAAGGTGGGAAATTTTTTTTTTCTTTTACATTTCACTGTTTATTTTAATTTCCATATATCCTTTTTTTTTTTTTAATTGGAGTCTCACTCTTGTCACCCAGGCTGGAGTGCAGTGGCACACTCATGGCCACCACAGCCTCAACCTGCTGGGCTCAGGTGATCCTTCCACCTCAGCCTTCCAATTAGCTGGGACTACAGACACACACCATCATGCCTGGCTAGTTTTTTTGTTCAATTAATTGTAGAGATGAGGTCCCACCAAGTTGAGATTACAGGCTGAGCCACCGCGCCCAGCCTCCAGATATCTTTTATAAAATTCTTTAACACATTGAGTAATTTGCCTTCCTTTTTTAGTTTGCTTAGTGACTTAATCAAGAATCAGTAATCAGTACTGAATTTGAACAAATGATTTTTCTTTGTCTAAGGCTGTGTCCTTCTTTATTATTTTCTCAGTGTCATAAATGCATTAATTTTTTTTTAGTACTTTAAAGATGTCACTTCCGGGTCTTTTGGCTTGCACAGTTTCTGATGAGAAGTCTGTTGTCATTTTTTTAAATTTTATTTTATTTTAAAAATGTGGGGTCCAATTCAGGGTTAGGTTTATAGGTGGTCATCGTACAGGTAAAGTGTAGATATCCTTATTGATATTAGAGGGAAATCTTAGCAGTGTCATCTCTCCATGTTTCACCTCAGAAGAAATCAAATAACTTTTAAACCTTCTCGAAAGAACCCTTGCAAGGAGACAAAGATTTACAATTCAATTTCTATAGTTCTTTTTTTCACGGTGTGCAGAATAAATCAGATTAAGGGCAGATTTCACAGCTTCCACTGGGGTGCTTAGCAACTCTCATTACTCATCATGAGGATGACAAGAGCACCTTTAAGACAGGCAAGGGTAGACTCTGGTTTAGGATTCCATCTTTTCAAAAGATGGGACCCACCATCTCCTGCATAACCAGAGCACACCCTCAAATCCAGTAAAGAGAGTGACAGACCCAGGTGCGGTGACTCCCGCCTGTAATCCCAACACTTCAGGATTGTTTGAGCCCAGGAATTCAAGACCAGCCTGGGCAACATAGCAAGACCTCTTCTACAAAAAATTTTAAAATAAACCAGGCATGGAACTCTGGGTTCAAGCGATCCTCCCACCTTGGTCTTCCAAAGTACTCGGGTTTCAGGTGTGAGCCACCATGCTGGCTCTGATTTCTACTGAGCTCCATCTCCTGCAGATGGACTGGTTTGGGAAGTTCAGATTCTCCAGTATAAGAATTAAAGAGAGCCGGGCTCGATGGCTCAGCCTGTAATCCCGCACCTTTGGAAGATTGAGGTGAGTGGATTGCCTGAGCCCGCGAGTTCAAGACCTGCCTGGGCAATTTGGTGAGACCTCATCTCTACAATAAATTTTTTTAAAAAATTAGCCAGGTGTGGTAGCATGTGCCTGTAGTTCCAGCTACTTGGAAGGCTGAGACAGAAGGATCACCAGAGCCCAGCAGGTCAAGGCTGCAGTGGCCATGAGCATGCCACTGCACTCCAGCCTGGGAGACAAAGTGGGACTCCAACTCAAAAAAAAAAAGAATTAAAGAGAGAGCCTGCAATACTCCATCTCAGCCTGCTCCTCTCCAGAAGCGTTAACACACCAGAAAGCAAGGATGTGTTCCATAACCGCAAGTGCTGACAGGAGAAAGGTTGCTTCTTTCTGCCTCTGCGGGCATTCTGGAACATGCTTCTCCTGAACCATGGCAGGACCAAAACTAAAAGTGAGTCCCCAGCTTGCTAAAGTTCTCTATAATTGTCACTGCTGGCAAAAGGCCTGGATTATAGAGAATGACTTTAACATCCATCCAAAGCTTCAGGTCTATTTCTTATCCAAAGTCAAAAAACAAAACAAAACAAAACCAAAGGGAGTGAGCAAACAGCAGTGAAGAAAAATTAAAGGCGCGAAAAAATTAAGAGGAAGCAAATAAGAATCACATGTGTGCTGTTCATGTTCTGCACTTGTGAGGGTTGGGCCACAGTTTGACTTGGCTCTTCCAAGCAGGTCAACATGAGTTGCACAATTCACTAGGACCATGGCACAAAACAGACAAGTTACTCAGTCACAGTGCACCAACACACAGCAAGAAATCATGACAAACTTCAAAACCCACAAAGGATCCAATGGTGTCATGCCAAGCAAGCTGCTAGTTCGTAAAAACACTTCCACGACAGGACCCAAATGATGTTGTCCAAGCAAACGTCTCTCCCCCTGTTTCTGGCTTTTCGAGGATTATCTTGAAGCAGAGCACAGAATGAATGGCATGCCTGTCCTCCAGCTAATCCTCTATTGTATCACGTGACCGCATTTATTTGGTTCATAGACGAAACACAATTTGCAAGACATCTTGTCCAGGTATTAAAAGAATATTCTTCATTATTTTAATCCAGCTTCCTGCTGAGACTAGTGATATATGCCATGGTGGGCGGGTGCATGTGGAGGCCTTATCTGTCTAACACCAATTCTGGAAAGTGACTTAGCTTATGCTGATGTAATAATTTTAAGGCAATCAACATTAGGATTGAAAATCCAAAAATAAATGGAGCCAGGCATGGTGGCTCATACCTACTGAGGCAGGAGGATTGCTTGAGGCCAGGAGGAGACCAGCCTGGACAACACAGCAAGATCCCATCTCTACAAACAATTAAAAATTTTAAAAATAGCCAGACATGGTGGTGCACACCTATAGGGTCAGCTACTTGGCTGAGGCAGGAGGATCATTTGAGCCCAGGAGCTCAAGGCTGCAATGAACTGTGACCATGCCACTGCACTCCTAGGGTTTCTAGGGTGTCTACTGATGGCACATTTTGATTGTGTGTTCCAAACCCTAAATGATCTAAGTAGTTAGAACCAGATCAGGAAGGGTCTTGAGTGCCATCCTAAAGAGTTTAAACTTGAGCTAAAAACTGAAGGTGGAGTGGGGTCCGAGTGTTTAATTCACAGCGCCAACACACAATTTAACAAGGGAGAGGTTTATTAGCCAAGGTTCAGCTGGCCAGGACCGCTCGCCAGACACGCCGACACAAAGTGAGGGCTCCGAGCTATGGCAGAGGCTGCCTTTAAATAAGTTAGAGCCCACCACCTTGCAAGCCCAGGAAATTCAAACATACCAATCACATAACGCCAGCAGGGTTTACAGAAGCAGAATGAGCAAGTTAGCTAATCTAACATAGCCACTTGGTCCCTTCCAGAGACCCTCTGAAGTGTGCATTCCAGTCCAAATAAGGCATCTCCTAGAGACCCCTCCTGGAAGCACATTCCAGTTGAGCAACATTACCGCACAGCACCTAATATGTGGGGTTACAAATTCACTACATTGTACATTATATAGGGAGATTATAAATGCAAAACTTTTACATGCCACAGGGTATAAAATTCATCACTTCCTACAAAATTCATCACCTCCCAACAAAGGCAGCTGGAAGCCTCGGTTTCAGAGTGAGACCTTGGTCAGTCATCAATCAATCAATCAATCAATAAGAAAACTAATGCAAGAAGCTCCTCTTGGTTCTCCCATCCTTCTCTCTCGCTTTTTACTGATCTAACCTTTGTGCTGCCATGACACAGTCACTCTGAAATGCAGACCTGGTCGGCATCTCCTAACCTCAAAGAACTGCCCATAGTAGTAGACAAAGTAAGGAATACCCCTGGAGGTACACGAATCTCTATCAGCCCAAACCCACATCTCTATCATCTTTGCCCAAGGCTCAGTGTCTAGCCTGACCCCCAACACCCAGGGGTTCGCCAGCTGCAGAGTGAAACATGACTGTTTCACTGTTTCACCTTCCTCTTCCTTCCCGAGTTGCTCTTCCACAGGACAAAAGTCAGGGCTCAGCTCAAGAGCTGGAAGCGGTGTTTCTGTGAAGACTTCCTAGGACACCAGGGCCATGTTTACCTGATTACCATTCCTGCCCACATTCTCATTTTGTTTTATTTATCTTAGTTAATATTTCCCTAATTGTCTAATCAACTAAGAAAAGAGTCCCACCTACAGTCCTGCCAATCAGAGGTCACTGTTATATTTTTCTGCATTTGTTTATAGTGGTTTTCCTTTACAAATATAGCATGTGTTTTTTATAACATAATTGGAGTCACACCAAAACTACAATTTTGTAACCTATCTTTTTAGTTTATTATTAATATTTTACCAAGTGCTTTTTTTTTAATGTCAATACTGCACAATATTCCATCATAAAACTGACTTTAATTTGATTACTCTCCCATTACCAGACATTTAATTCTTTCCAATTTGTCACTATTATAAATCTGTTGGAATCTCTGGGGCAACCTGGAGAGACCTAGTCTCTACAATGTAAAAACAAAAAAAAAATTAGTCAGGCATGGTGGTGCCTGCCTGTAGTTCTGGCTACTTGGAAGACTGAGGTGGAAAGATTGCTTGAGCTCAGCAGGTGAAGCCTGCCGTGGCTGTGAGTGTGTGACTGTGATTGTGCCACTGCACTCCAGCCTGGACAACAGGGTGTGATGAAATCAATCAATCAATAAATAAATTCCAGAATGGAGAACAATCCCTGACAGAGAGCCATTTTCCCACCTGAACAGGAATGAGTGGCAGTGGCACAGGGGAAAGGAATATTGGTGGAAAGGCAGGACCAGTGCTTACGTGTGGCCTGCCCTCGTGGGACCCACTGCCTGAGTGGAATAATCATGCCAGCTGATTTTCTGGCTTCCTGGGATGCCTCCCATGGCAGGGAAAGCCTCTCAGAGAAAGTCCACAGACAACACAGCTCCTGGGATTAGAGTGAATGACAATAACTGTAGGAAGTGCCCAATGGACCAGAGGGCAGCTCCACAGGGTCCCAAGCTCCATCTCCAGTACCCTACCATGCAGGGACAGAGGGAAAACCATACCCTGGCTTCCCACATTCCCAAGAAAAGCAAAAAGGGCCTCTCAGATAACACAATAGGCGTAAAGGGACTTGGTATGGAAGAAAGAAACAGGTAACAGGCTGGACTTTCAAAGTCCAGGGCAGAACCAAGGACTTCTGCAGAGAGGATGACCAGGTGCAAGAGGGAAGAGTTGGGGACAAAAGGATGGAGACAATGCTCAGGCTAAATGAATGCTAATTAATCCCTTAGGGCCAAGATATTCAAAACCACACCCATGCCATCCCCAGAAACTTGGCTCACAAAAGGGAGAAAAGGAGTGAGAAAAAACAATTGGGCTAAGTCCCCTTGAATAATGAAGATGGTATTTTTATTTTTATTTATTTATTTTTTTTTATGAGTTGGAATCTCACTCTGTGACCCAGACTGGAGTGCAGTGGCATGCTCACAGCCACCGCAGCCTCAATCTGCTGGGCTCTGGTGATCATTCCACCTCAGCCTTCCAAGTAGCCAGAACTACAGGCATGTGCTACCACATCTGGCTAACTTTTGGACTTATTGTAGAGATGAGGTTTTGCCAAGTTGCCCAGGCTGTTCTCGAACATGTGGGCTCAGGCAATCCCCTCATCTTTGCCTCCCAAAGTGGAGAGAGGAGATAGTGTCTCCTGTGCTAAACTGAACAGTTACCAAATGTTTCATTTTTGCCAACCTAAGTTATATAGTCTCCAAACTCTATACTCAGTACAATGATGGTATCTTGTTCTTCAGGAAACCACCAAGGAGAGCCATCTAGCACCAGCAAACCACCTAAAGAAAACTGCTGTGTGAGTGAGAAAGTAACAGAAACAGGTTACGCAGCCACTACTTCAGGTTCTACAAGTTAGAGTACCAGAGTTTATTCATCTAGAGAAATATATAAAATAAATGTTGACTGGTCTTGGTGGCTCAGTCTGTAATCCCAGCACTTTGGGAGGCCAAGATAAGTGGACTACCTGAGCCTGTGGGTTCAAGACCAGTCCGGGCAACTTAGCGAGACCTCATCTCTATAATAAGTAAAAAATTAGCTAAGCATGGTAGTACACGCCTGTAGTTCTGGCTCCTTGGAAGACTGAGGCAGAAGGATCGCCAGAGCCCAGCAGGTCGAGGCTGTGGTGGCCGGGAGCGTGCCCCTGCACTCCAGTCTGGGCGACAGAGACTCCAACTCAAAAAAAAAAAGAATCAATGTTGCTGGGCATGGTGGCTTATGCCTGTAATCCCAGCATTTGGGGAAGCAGAGTTGAGAGGATTGCCTGAGCCCATGGGCTGAGATTAGCCCGGGCAACATACAGACCTAGTCTCTACAATAAATAAATATTTTAAATGAGCTGGGCATGGTGGCACACACTTGTAGTTCCAGCTACTTGGAAGGCTGAGGTGGAAGGATTGCCTGAGACCAGCAGGTCGAGGCTGTAGTAGCCATGGTGTGTCACTGCACTTCATCCTGGGTGACAGAGTGAGACTCCAACTCAAAAAAGAATAAATGCTGTAAGAAACTTTCATATATAGAAAGATTCTGCTGGGCTTGGTGGCTCAGCCTGTAATCCCGCGCCTTTGGA
The DNA here is from genome assembly GCF_000164805.1 of Carlito syrichta. Lineage (NCBI taxonomy): Eukaryota > Metazoa > Chordata > Mammalia > Primates > Tarsiidae > Carlito > Carlito syrichta. Next base: position 260,172 of record NW_007252210.1, on the reverse strand, counting down.
AGGCTGAGGTGAGTGGATTGCCTGAGCCCGCAGGTTCGAGACCTGCCTGGGCAGCGAGACCTCATCTCTACAATAAATCAAAAAATCAGCCAGGCATGGTAGCGCATGCCTGTAATTCCAGCTACTTGGAAGGCTGAGGCGGAAGGATCGCCTGAGCCCAGCAGGTCAAGGCTGCGGTGGCCAGGAGCGGCTGCTATACTCCAGTCTGGGTGACAGAGTGAGACTCCAACTCAAAAAAAAAAAAAAAAAAAAAAGAAAGATTCTGCCACCAAAGGCATTGTCCATTATGTTACATAATAATTATACTTTATATTTGTTTTAGAGGCTTTTGCCCTGAATGGGGAGGGCTGGGAATGAGTTCTGAGTACATGAATGGGTATGCTAACTTTAGCAAAAGCTATTAGTCAGCTCAGGCTGTTATAACAAAATACCATCCACTAGGTGGCTTAAACAGACATTTATTTATTTCTCACAGTTCTGGAGACTGGGAAGTTCAAGATCAAAGTACCAGTGGCTTTGGTTCTTGGTGAGGGCTCTCTTCCTAGCTTGCAAATAGCCACCTTCTTGCTGTATTCTCACATGGCAGGGAAAGACAGAGCTCTGGTGTCTCCCCATCTTTTAAGGCCACTAATCTCGTCCCAAAGTTCCACCCTCATGATTTCATCTAAACCTAACTACCTCCCAAAAGCATCCATCTCAAAATACCCTCACATTGGGAGTTGAGGCTTCAACATTTGAATTTTGAGAGTGCACAACATTTAATCCACAACAGGCTGCAAGCTGAATTGCACAGGGTGGGAACAAGTAAATCCACATACACTTGGGAATTGAGGAGGCACTGAGCATTGAAGTAGCTGGCCCATGTTCTGTACATAAATCTATCTCCCCGATTTCTTCCCACTTCTTAGTCCATATCTGCCCATTCCAAGCACAGAACCTTCTAGAGACCCTCTGGGAAGAACAGTTCTATTACCACTACTACCTTCTCCTATAAGAAGGATCCCCCAAAAAACAGAATTTATTTATTAAAAGTTGTGTGTATATTCTTGCATGTTAAAACTTCAATCATCTTCAAAGTACTCTTCATTTGATGTGATACAACAACTGAGTTGTCTTTTCCACTGCTCAAAACAGTTTTTGAGCTCATCAATTCTGATGCCTTTTAGTGCTTCTGCTGTTTTTTGTTTCACCTCTTCCACATCAGCAAAATGTTTCCCTTTGAGAACTTTTTGCATCCAGGGAAGCAACAAAAAAAAGTTACTAGGATAGAGATCAAGTGAATAAAGAGGGTGGGGCATGGGGATCATGACATTTTTAATCAAAAATTGCTGTACACTCAGCATAGTGTGGGCACGTGTGCTAGTAAATCACCCATAATGAAATGGGCAAATAAGTAGAAAAAAATCTCAAAAAAAAAAAAAATTCACAAAAGTCAAACGCAACCCCTCACAACAACATTAGCTGGTACACTGACACCAGTGGGTTCCTAGAACACTGACCTAGTGGGAAAAGCCTGGGCTACAAGGGGCCTGCCCTCTAAAAACTAATTCCAGGTTTTTTGGGGTCCTCCCTCATACATAACTTTTATCTCAAAAATCCATTTTTCTATTCTGCATAAGCTGAAGAGAGCTCAGCATGTAATTTAGTGCTACAATTGTACACATTTTTTCTGGCATATCTAACTTCTCGTCTACTGGGTGGCTTCTCCCTCTCTGTCTCTCTCTCCCTCTCTCTCTCTTTCTCTCTCTCTCTCTCTCTCACACACACACACACACACACACACACACACACAGAGTGCCTTTGACACAGGAAGCGCTCCTTCCTGGGAACTCCCCTGATTCACATCCCACACCCCCACTGTCTCTGAGGCTCTCCTTTCTCTCACTTCTCTGGTCCTCCCTTCTTAGTCCCTCCTGTGGCTCAGTTTCCTTCACCCATCCCACAGCTTGGCATTCACTGGGTACCATCCTCAGTACTCTGTTCTCATCCCTCAAGACACACTCACTGGCCTACTTCAGGCCCTCCTATGATCTCAGTCACATCCAGTATCCACTGATGTTCAAATCTGCCTCTCTAGTTAGAGATTCACATTTCCAGCTGTCTGAGGACCACCTGTGTGCCTGCTGGCATATCAAAGTCAGCATCACCCCTGGTAACCACCACCCCCTTTGCCCCACTAATCTCATCAAAGCCTCCCCTCCCTCTCTCCTCCCTGGCTTGCTAAAGCACCCCATGTCATTATATTTGCTTTATTGTGTTTTTCCCCCTAGATTTTTATTTGAGACCATATATTTACTCCAGCCACACTTGCCTTTGTTCTTTTATAAACTTTTATTTATTACCAATTATTATTTACCTAGCTAAATTGTAAGCTTAATAGTTAGAAACAACACCTTTTACTTTGCAGCCTAATTTGTTGCTTGACACATAAATTTTATTTAAGTTGAAGTCTCACTCTGTTGCCCAGGCTGGAGTGCAGTGGCACGCTCATGGTCACTGCAGCCTCAACTTGCTGGTCTCAGGTGACCCTTCTGCCTCCGCTTTCAAGTAGCTGGAACTACAGGCGCATGCCACCACACCCGGCTAATTTTTCTTGATTTATTGTAGAGACAAGGTCTTGTGAAGTTGGCAAAGCTGGTCTCGAACCCTTGGGCTCAGGCAATTCTCTCGCCTCTGCCCCCCAACATGTTGGGATTACAGGCGTGAGCTACTAGGCCAACCGACACATAAATTTTTTTAAAGTTTTTATTTTGATCCTACAGAAAGTTGTAAGAACCATTGAACTCAAGTATGTTTCACTGAGATTCACCAACTGCAAGAATATTTTGTTACATTTAATTTATTTCTTTCTCTATGTGTATATTACAACATGATTGCTGAATCATTTGTGAGCAATTTGCAGACACTATGGCTCTTTGCCTCGAAACACTTCAGCTTGTGTCTTCTAAGAACAAGGATATTTCTCCTCAATTGTCAAAACAAGGAAATTTAACAGTGACACAATAGGATTCACCAATTATCCCACTAATGCTCCTTGGTGCAATTACAAATGTTTTGCATGTGGTTGTCAAGTATCTTAACCTAGTTTAATCTGCAACAGTGTCTCAGCCTTGTTTTGTCTCTAATAACATCAATAATGACATAAACCGTCATGAGGCTCCCTGTGTGAACACAACACCTCTCAGTGACTTGTCAAAAATGCCCAAAATGATTAACCTGAATCTAATCATGAGGAAACATTAGACAGACCCAAACTGAGGAACGTTCCACAAACTGCACTCTTCTTAAACACATCAAGCTTATTCCCACCCAAAGGTCTGGAGCTGCTCTTGCTGTTTCTAAGAATTCTCCCCCCAACTCCCAACATCTTTCAGCAAATCAGTTCCTTGGAGAAACTACCCTATCCACCCTACCGAAACTAGCCCTCTCCCTTCACCTGTTCTGTCTCTATCCTGCTATCTTACTTTATTTTCTTTTATAAGCATGTACCACTCTCTGAAATTACCTTGTGTATCTATTTGTTTCCTTTAGTATCTGGAATATAACTTTTATGAGAGTGGGGCCTTATCTAAGGCAGTACTTGCTTTAATACAGGCACTCATTTCATAGTCGCTGAAGGAAAGGATTTCTGTATCTTCAGAGCCTAACAGTGCCTAAGACTCAATAAACGTTTGCCCAAAAAGTGACTAATGTATTATTTGCTAAACAGAATACTTATGGCTGTCATTTCTTCCTAAGTCCTCTTTTTTGCCTACTCCAAACATTCACAAGACTTCAACATTAAGAGTTCCTTTTCAGTATTCTACTGGCCATTTATTTTACCATAAAAGTAAAAGAGACTTAAGGAAATATTGCAATTATACTCAATCCTTAAAGTCATTCCCCCCTTCACCGACGTTGAAGTTAGACTATGATGACCTTAATATGCCAAAAGACACAGTTTTATACAAAAAGAATAGGGAAGATTCAAGAAAAAAAAAGTGGAAGAGTAAATTTAGTCAATGAAAAGGAAGTCATTTCAGTTACTCAGAAATATAATTCAGCTATTTATTTTAATGAGATTAACACACTCCCTACTGCACTAAGGAGAGAACTTAGATATTTATTTTTATAAGCAATTTTAAGATATTTGATTCAAGTAGTATCTAAACATGTAGCTTTAGAAGCTCTAATCAATAGCTGAGTTGGTATCAGTAGGAGAAAGAGTGAGGAACTACCAGTTGCCTCAGCAATGCCTTTGAACAAAGCCACCAAAGCACCAATTAAACTTACTTTAGATCAAAGCCACCAAAGCACCAATTACAAAGGGAAAAAAATTGGAAGTAAAACAAAGAAATAAAGAAACCTTGGGTAAAAGAACACCACATAAATAATTCCTGGCACAACAAATGTTACCCCCTTTTTTCAGTTAAAAAAAATGTTTAAGCTGTCCTTGAACATGAAAAAAGTGTCTTTATAATTAGTCAACTTAATTCAAGTACAAACCAGGGAGTGCTCTCTATTGTCAGAAATAAACTACACATTTTATTTGGTATCACTAAGTAAATACACAATTTCTTTAAAATACGCAAAGAAAGACTTTCTGTTTGGTGTTCAAAAAGTTCTCCCCTACCCGTTCTTTGAAGGTTTTATCTCATGCTGCATTCTAAAGCCAGGTGGCCAAAGAATAGTTGGACATCATGAGAAACTAAATGTTAAAGTTCAAATAAAGCTGACTGTGTAAATGAATTCACTGGCTATCATTTATCTTTTATAACTATTTGCTGTTACTGTATTCTGAAAGAAGTTTAAAAGTACAGAAAAGTACAAAACAGAGAGTTGCTGTGTACTCCTTTCCCAGCTACTCCTGCTGTTAACAGTTTACATAACCAAATTACATTCTTTTTTTTTTTTTTTTTGAGTTGGAGTCTCACTCTGTCGCCCAGGCTGGAGGGCAGTGGCATGCTCCTGGCCACTGCAGCCTCTACCTGCTGGGCTCTGGCCTCCTTCCGCCTCAGCATCCCAAGTAGCTGGAACTACAGGCGTGCGCTACCATGCCCAGCTGATTTTTTTATTTATTGTAGAGATGAGGTCTCACCAAGTTTCCCAGGCAGGTCTCGAATCTGCAGGCTCAGGCAATCCACTCACCTCAGCCTCCCAAGGCTCGGGATTACAGGCTGAGCCACCAAGCCGGGCTTCAAATTACATTCTTAAAGGGACCTTATTCTGACTTCACCAGTTTCTCCACTGATGTCATTTTTCTGATCCAGGAACCAATCCAGGCTCCCACAGTGCATTTAGTTTTCATTTCTTCTTAATCTCCCTCAATCATGACCTTGACATTTTGGGGGATTTTTAGGGGGGGTTTCTTTGTTTGTTTCTTTGTTTTTTCTAAAATTTCAAACTTTATTGGTCTCCTTTCCCACTCATGTAAACAATGAACTCTTCCCTACCCCCTCGATTCCCCTGCCCCCCAGCAGAGTGACCTTGACAATTTTGAAGAGTACTGGTCAGTATTTTGTAAAATGTCCTTCGAGATAAGTTTGTCTGGTGTTTTCTCATGACCAGACAGTCATCATTTGGTTTTAATTGTATAAAGTCTTTTTTATTTAAAATAAAGAGAAATCATTTAATTACTCATTTAATTCAATGCCTACCAATAAAGTATGCTTTCTAGGCTTTTGTCCGATGGATTATTTTACAACCTGTAGGTACTGAGTCCCTGGAGCAAGGGGAGAAAAATCACCCTGTTAGCTTTAACAGCCATATCCCAAATATTTTATATACTCTCATTCTTCACGAGGACTTAACTCAGTTTTCATTTTAGCACTCTTACCAAATTTTTGTCTGGTAGATCTAGCAAATACTAAAGAAGTATGTTAAAGAGGATTCTCTTTAGCTGTGGATTTGTCTATTTGTTCTCACAGATTATGTTTTCTTTCAATTTTTGTTTTTATATTGTGAGGCTACTTTATTAGGTCTTAGAATTGTTACAGCTTTCTGGCGAATGAAATTTCTTATCATTATGTAGTGACTCCCTTCACCTCCAGTAATGTTTGGGTTTTTTTTGTTTTGCTTTGTTTTTTTGTCTTAAAACTATTTTGCAATGTAAACCTACCCCCCCCCCCCCACTGTGGGAGATTTTCTGTGCTCTCACTAAATCTTGCTTTCCAAAAAAATGGATTTTGCAGCTGCGCAGAGGCTCACTTCACTTATCCCAGCACTTTGGGAGGCCGAGGCAAGAAGATTGCCTGAGTCCAGAAGTTTGAGACCAGCCTGGGCAATACGGCAAGACCTTGTCTTTACAATAAATCAAAAAGAGTAACCAGGCGTTGTGGTACATGCCCATGGTCCCAGCTACTCAGGAGGCTGAGACACAAGGATCGCCTGAGCCCAGGAAGTTGAGGCAGTGGTAGCCATGATCATGCCACCGCACTCCAGCCTGGGCAACAGAGTGAGACTTTGACTCAAAAAAAAAAAAAGTATTTTTCTTAAAATTATTATAAGTAATCAGCTTTATTGTGGTTATTATTTGCCTGATATATCGCTGTATGTACTTTTGCCTTCAACTTTCTCACATCCCTTTATTTAGATGTCTTTCATAGATAGCATACATTTGATTTTTTTTAATGAGACCTATTTTTTCACTGATCACTTAGTCCATGTATATTTATTGTAATTATTGATACATTTGTATTGTTTTCAATTATCATTATGTGGTTTCTTTTTTCTTGGTCCTATTGTTTCTTTTTCTATTCTTGGGTTTTTGGGGGTGGTGAGGGGATTTACGGGTTCTTTTCCTTATACCTAGAATAGGGAAGTGGCTGACAAATTTATATGAGGATGTGATTAGAGTAAGATCTTTTCTTAAACTTGATTTTGATAAAAAGGAGTAGCAAAACAAAAGAACAAAAAAAGAGGAAGGAAATTATTCTTTAAAAAGTGGAAATAGACACAACCTCATATTCATTAAAATGGCTACAATAAAAGAAACAAACACAGAAAATTACAAATGTGGGTGAGGATGTGGAGAAATGAAAACCTTTGTTCCAAGTGGGCAAAAGACATGAACAGACACTTCTCAAAAGAAGATATACAGACAGCCAACAGACGCATGAAAAAGTCCTCAGCCTCACTAATCATCAGAGAAATGCAAAAAAATCAAAACTACATTGAGATACCACCTAACCCCAATAAGAATGGCCAGGATGAATACAACAAACAACAGATGCTGGTGAGGATGCAGAGAAAAAGGAAGGCTTCTACACTGCTGGTGGGAATGAAAACTAGTGCAACCTCTTTGGAAGACAGTATGGTGATTTCTGAAAGAACTAGAAATTGACCTTCCATATGACCCAGCAATCCTCCTACTGGGAATATTCCCAGAGGAACCCAAATCATTCTACAAAAAAGATACCTGCACACACATGCTTGTTGCAGCTGTATTCACAATAGCAAAAAAACATGGAACCAACCATGCTGCCCACTGAAGCTGGACTGGATTTAAAAAATGTGGTACATATACACAATGGAATACTATGCAGCCATAAAGAAGGACAAACACATAAACTTCACAGCAACTTGGATGGATTTAGAGTCTATCATACTTAGTGACCTATCACAGAAACAAAGAACAGAGTACCATATGTTCTCATTCATAAGAAGACCTTGAACAATTATCATAATTCTAAAGAAAGGGATTGGCAGTAGTGGGAAACTGCCAGGAGAGGGAGGTGGAATTGGAAGTTGAGGGAAACTGTCAAGGGATGGGGGGCATACCTCATCAACAAGGGTACCTGCATATTACACATTTGTATACCTAACCCTGAATTATACCCCACATCTTTAAAATAAAAAATAAAATAAAATAAACCTTTATTCCTTGCTGGTAGGAATGCAAAATATGCAGTCACTGTGGAAAACAGATGACAGTTCCTCAAACAATAATGAAATTACTATATGATCCAGTAATTTCACTTCTGGTTATACACCCAAAAGAATGGAAAGCAGAATCTCAAAGAGACATTGTTCACTCATGTTCACAGCAGCATTATCCACAAAGCCAAAATTGGTGTGACCCAAGTGTCCGTGAATGGATGAACAGATAAACAAAACGATAAATGCAAGCAATGGAATATCATTCAGCCTTAAAAAGGAAGGAAATTCTGACACTTGCTAACTGGGGATGAACCCCAAGGACATTATGCAAAGTGAAACAAGCCAGTCACAAAAGGGCACACACAGGATGATTCCACTTACATGGGGTCCCCAGAGTAGTCATATACATAGAGACAGAAAGTAGAGTGGTGGCTGTTAGGGACTTCAGGGAGCGGAGAGTGGGAAGCTATTGTTTAATGAGTACAGAATTTCAGTTTTGCAAGACGGACAAAGTTCTGGAGATGGATGGTGGCAGTGTATACACAACAGTGTGAAAGTCCTTCATGCTACTAAACCATACACTTACAAAACAGTTAAGATGGCACATTTTATGTTATGCTTATGTATGTATTTATTTATTTATAATTTTGTTTTATTTATTTAATTTTAAATTTTATTTTAGTCAGAGTCTCACTTTATCTCACAGGCTGGAATGCCACCCCAGCCTCGACCTGCTGGGCTCAGACGATCCTTCCACCTCAGCCTTCCAAGTAGTTGGAATTATAGGCACGCACCATCACGCCTGGCTAAGATGACATATTGTATGTTATGTGTATTTTACATTGTTTAAAAGTGGAGATAGGACTTGCGTCTTTGCTGAGGGTCACATTGAGCTGCAACCAGCACTAAATCCTTTACTCTGAGGACTACAGCTGTTGATAGACTGTGTTGCTATTGACATTTGTGTCTCATAACAACCCAGTTACACAGTTACTCCACCTAACCCTTGTTTACAGAGAGGAAAGAGACTTGCTCAGCTTCCCCGCAATGGTATCTACTGCGGCTTTCCCTCTGATTCAGGTCTTCTGGGTATGTGAAACCTACACAGCAAGGTAGCTGGCAAGCCACCATATGTTTGCGACCTCTGGCACCAAATCCGGGCACTTCCCACTAAACTAGTGCTGTAGCTTTTTGCTGCCTGATGATACTCCTTTATAATATGGTCACATTTTTCCTTCAATAGCACTGTTTCAAATGCATAACAAAGTTATAGTGTCCTTCTTAAAGCTATGCTTGTCAATTTCCCCTAAAACATGTCTCTGTCCTCTGTGCTTGGGCTGTTCTACGTCAATTCTCACAATATTGCACCACATTTTCTAGCTCCATAAAACTCTGCTGGTGATTGGATAATAGGTAAGTCCGACTTGACAAAAAGTCAGCGCTAATTTTGGTTCATGGGTAGACCTGACGAAAGAGTTATCTTTTTATGTGTCTGTTTCTGTTGATTGTGAGCTCTTGATTTTTCCTTGAGAGCAGGGACTGCCCTCAGTCCCTCCCACAGATTCTCAATAAACTGACTGTTGGGGTGGGGTGGTGGCTGAGATATTGATGGAAGTATTGGTGATGGTGATAGTCGTAGATGGTGGTGCTGTTGACATCAAAGCAGATTCCAAAAGTTATAAAGAAGAATAATAGCTGATATTGATAGGTACTTATTCTGTCAGACACTCTGTTGGGTGCCTTATGTATATTAACTGCAAAATCCCCAGGCTAAATTATGGGATAGGTATGATGATCCCCTGTTTCACATGAAGAAATGAAAGTAATGAGACAAGGTGTCACAGATAATCAAGACTGTCTGAGCCCAGTTTTAAATCCAAAGATAATATCTCAGTCTCTACAATATTCTACTTCAGAAAGTTGCAGGCTATCACTGCTTTGGTTTTTTGTTTTGTTTTGGAGTCAGAGTCTCACTCTGTCCCCCAGGCTGGAGTGTAGTCCCGTGATCATAGCTACCACACCCTCGACCATCTGGGCTCCAGCAATCCTGCCTCAGCCTTCCAAGTAGCTGAAACTACAGGCGCATGCCACCACATTCAGCTAAACATTTTTAAAAATTTATTGTAGAGACGAGGTCTCGCCAAGTTGTTCCAACTGGTCTTGAACCCCTGGGTTCAGACAGTCCTCCCACCTCCACCTCCCTAGGTACTGGGATTACAGGTGTGAACCACCATGCCTGGTCAGTTTTTGTTTTTGTTTCTGTTTTTGTTTTTTGAGTCAGGGCCTCATTCTGTTGTGCAGGCTGGAGTGCAGTGTCACAATCAGGGCTTAGCGCAGTCTCAGCCTCCTGGGCTTAAGTGATTCTACTGCCTCAGCCACCTAAGTAGCTGGGACTATAGGTGCATGCCACCACACCCAACTAATTTTTATTTTTTGTAGAGACAAGTTCTTGCTGTGTTGTCTAGGCTGACCTCAAACTCGTGGGCTCAAGCAACCTTCCCATCTTGGCCTCCCAAAGTTCTGGGATTATGGACATGAGCCACTGCACCCAGTCGCTGCTTCGTTTTTTAATGCTTTTCATTGCATAATGGTAGGAAAAATAAAAAACTTTTTAAAAAAAAGATATTTCATGACCTTCACAGCAACATGCATACAGCTGGAAACCAGCATACTAAGCGAACTATCACAGAAACAAAGAACTGAATACCACACACTCTCACTCATAAATGGACACTGATCACTGGTCACAGAAGCACAATGGTGAGACCGGCAGAGGCTGGACACTCCTAGGGAAGGAGGGAGGAAGGAGGAGGACCCCTGGCAACACACTGGTTACCAGGTCCACTATCAGGGGAGAGAGCGCCCCCTAAAGCCCAAACTTCACCTGCATGCAGCCTACTTCTGTAGTAAATCCTCACTTGTCCCCCACATCTCTAAAATAAAATCAAATAAATTTTTTTAAAAGAGAGATATTTAACTCCCTGCTCCAACATTTACTAATTAAGCAAGCCATTTCCTCATCTGTATAATTAGAAATTTCTGCCTTGCCTATGTAAATTGTAAGATGGGCCGGGCTCGGTGGTTTAGCCTGTAATCCCAGTGTTTTGGGAGGCCGAGGCGAGAGGATTGGCTGAGTCCGCGGGTTCGAGACCCACCTGGGCAACTTGGCGAGACCTCATCTCTACAATAAATCAAAAATTAGCCGGGTGTGGTAGCACGTGCCTGTCGTTCTGGCTACTCAGAAGGCTGAGGCGGAAGGATCGCTGGAGCCCAGCAGGTTGAGGCTGCGGTGGCCGGGAGAGGCCACTGCACTCCAGTCTGGGTGACAGAGTGAGACTCCAACTCAAAAAAACAAAACAAAAAAAAAATTGTAAGATGATCTCAGATTAAGTATTTTGCAAACTGAAAATGTAATTGCAATAAATGCTGAACTTTCTGCTTCTCTTTTGTTCTCAGTAAAATTTAGTTATTTCAGCCGGGCTCGGTGGCTCAGCCTGTAATCCTGCGCCTTTGGGAGGCTGAGGTGAGTGGATTACCTGAGCCCGTGGGTTCGAGACCCGGCTGGGCAGCGAGACCTCATCTCTACAATAAATCAAAAAATCAGCCGGGCGTGGTAGCGCCTGCCTGTGATTCCGGCTACTTGGAAGGCTGAGGTGGAAGGATCGCCGGAGCCCAGCAGGTCGAGGCTGCGGTGGCCGGGAACGGTCACTGCACTCCAGTCTAGGCGACAGAATGAGACTCCAACTCAAAAAAAAAAAAAAAAAAAATTAGTTATTTCAAGCCAACTAAAATCTTGGGTTTGATGGAAATTTTATTTTACATAGGTACAGACTTACTCTAAAAATCTCCATCTGAATCAACAAAATCACTCAATTAATATGCTTACTTATTTATTGCTAAAGCGGAAAATGTACCTTTACGGGGGAAAAATCTGGCAGATGCTACCAATGGGGGACATCACCAGTAATGGGACAAGCTGATGTCATGCCCCTCCTGCTGTGATACACTGAGACACATCTCGTATCCAGTGTTCCTGACAAAACTCTAACCATGAAGAATAATCGGATAAACTGACTCTACAAAGCTATTGGCCCGGACACTGCAAAATGTCTGTATCATCAAAGACATGGAAGGAAGGAAGGAAGGAAGGAAGGAAGGAAGGAAGGAAGGAAGGAAGGAAGGAAGGAAGGAAGGAGAAGGAAGAAAAATGAAGAACTGTTGCAGGCTTAAAAAGAATTTAAGAGATACAACTAAATAAAATGTGATCCAGGAATTTTAAAACTGCAATAAGTGGCATAATTAATACTGGCAAAATTTTAGCCGATAGTGTATGAATAGGGACCCAAAGGAAATGGAATTTATCTATTTTAAAAATGTGTATTTATTCGTACATGTTTAAACTTTAGTTACCTTCAAAGTACTTCAAAGTTTGATGCAATACACCTGTCAATATGCTTTTTCCACTGCTCAAAATAGTTTTTTAACTCATCGCTTTTGGTGTCTTTTAGTGCTTCTGTTGTTTTTTGTTGTACCACTTTCACATCAGCAAAAATGTTTCCCTTTGAAGACATTTTTCATTGGGGGTGGAGAGAAAAGTCACTCAGGATAAGATCTGGTGAACAGGGAGGGTAGGGCACGGTTTTTTGGTCAAAAACTGCCAAACACTCAGCATGGCATGGGCAGGTGAGCTTGTAAATCACCCATCATGAAATGGACAGATGTGTTGAAAGAATCTCCACACAAAAAAATAATTGAAGTCTAATGCAACCTCTCACAACAATGCCAACTGGTACACTGATGCCGATGTGTTCCTAGAACACTTACCAAGCAGGGGAAGCCTGGACTACAGGGGGCAGGTCTTTCAAAAGATAATTCTGGGTTTTGGGGGTCCCCCCTCATACATTAGATAATTATTGTAGCAATGCTAAATATCCTGATTTTGATTATTATATTTTTGGTTAATGAATGCCCTTATTCGTAGGAGGTAATGCACCAGAATATTTAGGGATGAAAGGTCATCATGTCTACAATTTACTTTCAATGAGCTCAGCAAAAAATATAATAATATGAAAATAGTACATACTTATATATGGGCTAACCATCTTGATTCATAAAGGACCACCATGTTGGAATAAAATGTAATAAAGTCAGATATGAAAATGTCAGATGAAAGAAAAATGGATTTATTTGGACATGAAGGTCCTCATTTTCCACAACTATGTCAAGAATCAGAGAAATCTAAATATGGTTCAGGCCAGGCGTGGTGGCTCACACCTGTCATCTGGCACTTTGGGAGGCTGAGGCAGGAAGATCACTTGAGCCCGGGTGCTCAAGACAAGCCTGGGCAACATAGTGAGACCTCATCTCTACAAAAAAAATGAACTGAGCCTGCTGGTGCATGACTGCAATCCCAGGTATTTGGGAGACTGGAGTGGGAGGATTGCTTGAGCCTAGGAGCTCAAGGCTGCAGTGAGCTATGATTGTGCCACTGCACTCCAGCCTGGTTGACAGAGACAGACTCTTGGCTCTTGACAAGAAAATACCACAAACTAAATACAGTTCAGATGTAAGGCAACAATCAAAGCTGCTGAATAGTAGAATTCCTATATCCTGTTGGAGAATCCAGTCCATGTTTTAAACCTCATATTTACCCCAGGGATATACATGGCGAGTATGGTTATGTTGAGGACACCTCTCCGGTTAGCAGTTCAACTGAACACCATCCCTCTCCTCCCTGGCAACTGTTCCTGACACACAAGAAACCTGGTGGGCCCCAATGCCAAGTCCAGAGGCAGATACTGTTTTTGTGGTTGCTTTTTAATAGATGAGTTCTGGCTCTGTCACCCAGGCTGGAGTACAGTGGTGTGACCATGGCTCACTGCAGCCTCCAACTCCTGGGCTCAAGCCATCCTCTAGCCTCAGTCTCCTCAAAGTTGGATACATAGCCAGGCAGCGCAAGCTGTGTGTGTGTGTGTGTGTGGCTTATCTGATACCTGAAAGTCCCCAATGCCTAAATAACTCCTGGGAGTAAACAGATCTAGGGACCACTGGATTGTTACTGTTTCTGGACTAGTTAGCCACGAAGAGGCCAGAGACTTTATTCGGGATCGGCATGCATCCAACCACAAGTGAGGGTGGGGATGGGGAGCTGCAGGAGCCGGCCTCGAGGTCTGTGGGATGTAACCGGATTACAAGGTCACAGAAGCAGCTGGCATCACCTGGCCATTCAGACGCACCTCGCGAAAGCATGTCCTGCCTAGCATGCCCCAAAACGAGCGCCGCGGGCGACCCAGGCCACTGCCCACGCGGGAAAGCCTCTGCTCTGGCTCTGCCCACGCACTGCGGAGGCCAAGGGCGCAAGTCAGGGGCGGCCGGCGGGGG
>NW_007252210.1:235534-245521 GCF_000164805.1 Carlito syrichta | reverse complement strand
TGCGCGGCCGACGCGGCCGGTTCGACTCGGGCCGGCGGGGATGAAGGGCGGGCCTCCCGGTGGGACTCCCCCGAGACCGCAGTCCCAGGCCTTGTCCTTATGTCGGGGACAAGGGACGGCGAGCGGTCAGTGTTAACGACGCTGACGCGCTTGAGGGGCAGGAGCGTCCACTAAGGCGCATGGGGCATTTATTTAGCACCCACTGTGCGCAGAGCACTCCAGGGTCATCTTCGCAGGTGTTCGGCGAGCAGGTACACAGGTCTCGCGCCTGCACTTGGTTTAACACTCTGGTGTCCCGGCCTTGGACCTCTTAGTAAATTGGGGACAAAGGGGCTTGCATTTTTATTTTGTACCGGGCTTGCAAATTATGCAGCCTGTCCTGGCGCGCGTTCTTTCGTTTAACCTTCTCGAAAACCCTGCAGGACAGACATGAGGACTTCGCAGCAACTTGGACGGATTTGGAGTCGATCATACTCAGTGATTTATCACAGAAATCAAGAACAGAGTACCATATGTTCTCATTCATAAGCGGACCTTGAACAATTATAATACTATAAGAAAGGAATTGGCAGTAGTGGGAAACTGTCAGGGGAGGGGGGTGGGATTGGCAGTTGAGGGGAACTGCTAGAGGAGGGAGGGGCATACCTCATCAACAAGGGTACCTGCATAATCGGCGTTTGTATACCTAACCCTGAATTGTACCCCACATCTTTATAATTAGAAAAAAAAAATCTTGCAAAAAGAAAGAAAGAAAGAAAACCCTGCAGGGACACGCAGGTCATGATAATACATCAGCTGCTGCTTCTTTTTTTTGACAAGTAAATGTTAATATAGTTTTAGTATAGTTTCCTAAAAATCATTGAGGATATCAGTCCCCTGCTTTGCAAAATAAAAAAGGGAAGTTTTGGTCAGTGCGGTGGCTCATGCCTGTAATCCCAGCACTTTGGGAGGCCAAGGCAGGAGGATCACCTGAGCCCAGGAGGTCAAGGCTGCAGTGAGCCGTGATTGTGCCACTGCACTCCAGCCTGGGCAATGGAGTAAGACCAAAGTATAATTTGGAGTAAACATATTTTCAAGTTGCAGTTTTTCCTTGCAGTAGAATCACTACAAACGTTAAATGAATCAACACTGTGCCAAAAAAAACACAGAACTGATGAAAACTCGAGACATCTGGAAGGGAACCAGGGGAAAGTCCCTCTCTTCCATGTCATGAAGTCTGATTCTGGTCACTTTGGTAAACCTTCTGAGAACACAAGATAGGAATGTGCACAGTCTTTAAAACTCAGTGTGAAACAGATTTTTCTCTATGTAAAAGTAATGTGGAGTTTTTTGATAAATGAAGACAGAAAAAGTGCTTGGTTCACCACTGCCCAGATGCTTTTGTGGTTTCAGGGATGTCAAAACATGAACCAGTGACTCTGCAGGGCAGCATCTGAGAATGGGATAGCATGGTGTCAAGGGAGTGGAGTGGGTGAGGCTCTCGGGGCTGGACCCAGGAAAGGGCAACAATTTGGACTAGCTGGGGCCCTGGTGGTGGAACATTGCAGACTAGGAGAGGTGAGACTCTAGGCCAGAAGACAATTTAAGCAAAGGGGGAAGTAAAAATGCACACGTGTTCCAGTTCAGACTTCTCACAAAACTCTGTGTGTGGGCAACACCCTATGACCCACAATACCTCGGTGCAGACGTCTACTTTTCTTTACAGTGAGATCAGAGCCAGGAAGTTGTCAGGTGTGTGACCTTGTATACATCCTATGAGCGCTGGAAGGCAGTGGCATGTTCATGGTCCACCGCAGCCTTTCCTTCCTGGGCTCAGGCGATCCTTCCACTTCAGCCTCCCAAGTAGCTGGGACTACAAGTGAGTGCCACAGGCCTAGCTAATTTTTGATTTTTTTTGTAGAGACAAGGTTTTACTACGTTGCCCAAGCTGGTCTCAAATGCCAGGGCTCAAGCAATCCTCCCACTTTGGCCTCCTCAAGTGCTGGGATTACAGGTGTGAGTCACCACACCTGGTCAAGCACTTCTTTATAGAAGAGAATTAGGTGCCAGGCTGAGTAGGGACCATGTGGTGTGGGAGCTCTTAAGCTGGTCAGGGTTTGGAAGCACAGTGTTGTGAATATTGTATGTAAAGGAAGACAACAGGACAGCAGCAGGGAGGTGATGAGGAGGCTGGAGGGGTGGTGAGGAGGCCCCAGGAGGTACCAGTAGCCAGTCAGGTAGAAGCCATGATTAGAGGAAATGGAAGTAGTGATGGTGAAGAGGGGAAATTGACCAGAGTCTGCGCTTCCCAGCCTGCAGGCTGGAAGCGTGGAGAGGTCTGATCAGGCAGCAAGGACAGGAAGCAGAGGAGGGAGGAGAAGAGAGTGCTCCGTTTGGGACTAATTTAGTCTGAAGGCGGATATAAGACAAACAGAGAATTTGTAGTGTGGAACAGGAAGTCCAGGGCACATCCAGGATAAAGATTTCACATCTTTGTGTGTGTGTGTTCTGGGATTAGAGGTGTGAGCCACCACTCTCAGTTTGATTTCACATTTTGTTTTAAATTTTGTTAGCAGAGGAAGCATATAAAGCAGCTTGACAGCTTGTACTTCAAACAACAGTAGTGGTTGTCAAAATTACTTTAACACAATATAATTTTTGCATATAGTGTTGTCTTAGCCTGTAATTTCTTTTTTTTCTTTTTTGAGAGTCTCACTCTGTTGTCCAGGCTGGAGTGCAGTGGCATGATCATGGCTCAAGCAGCCTTGATCACTTGGGCTCAGGTAGTCCTTCTGCCTCAGCCTCCCAAATAGCTGGACTACAGTTGCACACCACCATCTCCACACTCTCCTTCTAATTTGTGTGTGTGTGCATGTAAAGACGAGATCTTGTTATGTTGCCTAGCTAGTCTCAAACTCCTGGGTCAAACAGTCCTCCTGCCTTGGCCTCCCAAAGTGCTGGAATTACAGGCGTGAACCACTGCACCCAGCAATCTTCTAATTTTTACTTGAGCCAATTAATAAATATGACCAGTCTACAGCAAAAGTTAATTTCCAAAGCCATTCAGTATTTGATAATAGTGGTAGAGGGCTATTTTTCTCATTCAGAAAAACTTCAATCTCAGCCCTAAGTTCACAAAACCGAATAAAAAATTTATCACTGCTGATTGATCCATCAAACTGTATGTGTCAGAGCAAGTCGGGATACACATTTTCTATCTCTAGCAAAAACTTACAGAAGTGACAATAGTTAAAGTCTGCAAGAGCAAATGAAGTTCAACACTTACACTACTGGTTTAATAACACCTAATATAAATATTTCCTGTGAAGTATTGTTGACGAATGATATGATGAATAACCACTGGCTTTTCATTTTCACAGGCTTTGTCATATACCTAACTAAGCTCTTTTCTGCTCAGCACATACATTGATCAACATCAGCTGTTACACATCTTATCAGATTCCACTTCAGGTCGTACTCAGTTCGTGCTTTCTCGATTTCTTCTAAAATAGTCTCACCTGTAGTTGTTCTGTGCAGACTTTTTCAGCCACTTCATCTTGGTACTGACTTCTCAAATAAACAAATGGGCAGCATTGTTAACATCTGTTCATTCATCAAGAGCTTAAGAAAATCATTCAACATCATTCATTCATCTTGAGTTTTTTGTTTTGTTTTGTTTTTTGAGGGGGGGGGTTTCTCTCTCTGTTACCCAGGCTAGAGTGCTTTGGTATAGTCATAGGTCATCAAAGCTTCCACCTCCTGGGCTCCAATGATCCATCTGCCTCAGCCTCCCAAGTAGCTGGAATTACAGGTGTGCACCACCACGCCTGGTTTTTTATTTTGTTTTTGTTTTTGTAGATATGTGGTCTCTCTATGTTTTCTATGCTGGTCTCAAACTCCTAGATTCAAGCAATCCTCCCACCTCAGCCTGTCAAACTGCTAGGATGACAGGTGTGAGCCACCATACCCAGCCTCACCTTGTGTTTCATTGATGGTTGATATTGTTCCCAGTGTCCTCAACTCTCTGGACAATTGGTCTCACTGGAAGGCAAGTTTATATCCTTTAGGGCCACAAGTCTTCGGCTGCAGCAATTAAACATAAATTTAATGAACTCACCACTGATAAATGGCTCTCTTTGCCTGGCTAATAAATTAACCCCTCAGACACTTTGGTTGCAGCCTCATTTTCTTTTTTTTTTTTGAGGAAATTCTGCTGTGCTGAGATACTCCACTTTAAATGTTCTAATTTTTTTGTTACTTCTCTGTGAGTTAGAATATTATGATGAGTGCTCAGTCTAGTTAGGTCAATGTCTATTGTATTCCTTTAGCACATCTCTAGTGACATGATGCTGTGCCATATAATTCTACAAAAAATCATCTAGTCTCCACTATTTCTTAGAAACATGACATCCAAAATTCACCCCCCTCCTTTTTTTTGTAATGACATGGTGGGTAAGCACTGGTAATTTTAAAAGAAAAATAAACTGTCACAGCACAGCAATACACGTGGCACTCCAAACACTGTAGAGTCAGAGCTGTTCTCCCGTGATTTGTGGCTTATGGATCAGCAGGGCAAAGTGATAAGACACCACACGTAATCTCTTTTGCAACCCCTCAACAGTGCATTTGTAATGTAAAGCAAACACAGACAAAACAACAAATGTGACTGTGTTCCTATAACACTTTACCTATGGACCCTGAAATGTGGATTTCATATCACTTCATGTGTCTCAAAATATTCTTCTTCTTTTTCAACCAATTAAAAATTTAAAAATCAGAGGGGCAGCAGGATAAAATAAATAAGTTAATTAATTAAAAATGTAAAAACCATTCTTAGCTCATGGGCCATATGATAACAGGTAACAAGTTGGATTTGGCCTATGGACCACAGTTTGCCAAACCCTAGTCTAGGCCAAGGTTAAGGATAAGGACACAGTTTCTATTTGAATAAATTTAAGGTAACTTATTTAATAAATGACTGCATAGGTTGTATTCAAATACAGCAAAAATCATATGGGTGACAGAGGAATGACTAACATTTAGAAAACACCGTGCAGGGAGACACCAGGAAGTGCCCGGTAGTGTTGAGTGAGCCTATGAGGTGTATGGCTATGATTTTAAAATGAAACCAGTCAGCTCGATTGTGTGATTCTTCTCCTGTATGTTTCAATTGTTTGAGAAAATGGAACATAGTTACCCTCAACCAAGGTTGGGGTTATGCCAGGCAAGTTAGACAGAGAGAGGAATGAGGTAATTGATTGTATTTACAAGGTAGTCATTATAATGATGGATCATAGAATTTAAAATGGAGAGTAAAGAAAATGAAGACAAGAGAAAAATGAAGGAATATGGTAGCTTGAAAAAAATAAAAGGATGGGATCAATGGATGTGAGGTCTTGATGAGGTCAGAACATTGCTACAATGGGGCTATTTCAGTGAATGAATTGAAAGGACCATAGGTGGTGGTCAGAGTGGGATGCTTGAAACCAGAGACAGTTCCTGGTCCAAGTTGTCACCATAGCAACAACACCGGGGCTCTGGTGAAATATAGGAAAAAAAATCATTGATTCTGAGGCATGTAATCAAAGAACTGAATGGCCAAGATGTTGGATGGGTCACACAATTGAATGTTGATGTCACCAAGGGTGTTGACAGAGAAAGAAAGCCAGAGCAAAAGTCTTCAATAATGTAGTGCTGAAAATTAGAACCAGTCTTTGGAGTTGGTAGATTTTTCCCAGACAAAATCTAGCCCTCCTTCTTGGTAGTCAGAAATAAAAGATTGCCCAGTGAAAATGTTCTAAAATAAAACATTTCCCCTGTTTTAACAAAGTTGTCAATCAGTACCCTAGTTAAAATTGGATTATAAATTATAAATAAGATCTGGTTCTTTACATATGTATGAATACAAAAAAAAGACTCCTAAAATATAAGACAAATCTTGTCTTTTTTTTAAGCTCAAGTATCACAATGTTCCTTTAAAAAAAAAAAATGGCCTTGTGCAGTGTCTCATGCCTATAATCCAGTGCTTTGGGAGGCCAAGGCAGGAGGATCACTTGAAGCCAGGAGTTCAAGACCAGCCTGAGCAGCATAGCAAGACCCCCATCTCTACAAAAAAAAATTAAAAATCAGCCAGGCATGGTGGCATGTGCCTGTAGTACCTTATTCTGAAGACTGAGGCTGGAGGATGACTTGAGTCCAGGAGTTTGAGGCTGCAGCAAGGCGAGCTATGATTGCACCACTGCACTCCAGAGCCTGGGAGACAGATCAAAACCCTGTCTCTAAAAAAATAAAAAATACTGAAAGTCCTTTGATTTATCCCTAGATGTGGAGGCCCTCAAACAGTGGTTAAGTAGATAGACCCTAGAGCAAGGGTGTCTGGTTTCAAATTCTGATTTGATGTTTCCCAACTTCCTGATCTTGGGCAAGTTCCTCATCTCCTCATCTGTAATATAGAGGTAATTATAGTACTTAACCCGCAGGCTGCTATGAGGATTAAATTTAACTATTTAATGCATGTTAAATGCCTAGTGCACAGAACCTGAGGTAAAGTACAAAGTAAGTGTTAGCTGTTAACATTATTATTCTAAAACACAGCCAGGCGCAATGGCTTACCCCTGTAATCCCAGCACTTTGGGAGGCCAAGGCGAGAGGATTGCCTGAGCCCAGGAGTTTGAGACCAGCCTGGGCAACTTGGTAAGACCATGTCTCTACATAAGTAAATTTTTTAAAAAGTTAGCCAGGCCTGGTAGATCCAGCCACTTGGAAGACTGAGGCAGAAGAACTGCCTAAGCCCAGGAGGTTAAGGCTGCAGTGGCCGTGGTTGTGCCACTTCACTCCAGTTTGGGTGACAGAGTGAAATTCTGAAAGAAATGCAAAGTGTTTACTCTTATTCTAAATGACTGCAAACTCTGGAAGATTACACACTTGCATTTCTTTCTCTACTCACTATATAAGGATCAACTATTGAAGCATTTTCTTTACTTTCGGAAAATAAGAACTTTAGAAAGGGGTTAGAAGCAACAAACCGGCATCTCACCTTTAAGAACTTAGAATCAATTGGCCTCATATGGTGAAACCAAAGCAGAGATTTTACAAGGGCACACTATTTCCTGAGCCAAGACAGGACTTTAACTTAACTGAATATATTAACACATAGGAAGAAAGAATATGATAATCACAAGAGAAGTTATTGTACAATGGGAGCTGGGGTGGGGGAAGGCTGAGAAGGCAGTGAACCTCAAATGTCAATATCATGTCCATTGGCTAGCTGAAGTTCTCACCTAAATTAATAAAGATCAAGATTTCTCCCTCAAAGCCTGCAAGCCTGTGGTCACACAGCCCTCCCCGGGACACTTGTCCTCCCTCTAGATTCCTGTCCATTCACAGGAGGTGACCCGGAGGGGTCCAAAGGATGTTGCGGTCACAGTGACGACCACCTAGGCAAGGTCAGTCAAGCTCACTCTAAAGTCCCAAGGAGAAAATGATGCTGCTTTCACCAGCTGGAGTTCTTGAAAGACCAGTGTTTACAATTCCTCAAAAAAAGATAATAATTTGCCAAATGTTACATTAAAATCAACATTCAAAAGCAAATGTGGTTTCTAAATTAAGCAAAACAGCTTCTTCTAGATCTTTAAAATACCCTTATTATTTTGGAAAATCTTATGGCTTGGGGTAGTGGGGAGTGTGGGATTTTCCTGACCTCCTTTTAGGCATGGATTAGATTTTTTTTTTAACTGTGCCAACGTTCTTTCAAAGAGCAACAAATCTTGTGGTTAAACGTTGAGCATAAGGATTGTTTCTCACGTGTACTTATGCTCCGAATTCTTGTTGTTCGTTCTAACTTCCTGCAGAGGTTTCACAAAAGCATTCAAAACTTTTTTCTTTTTTTTTGAGTTGGAGCCACTCTGTCCCCCAAGCTGGAGTGCAGTGGCATGCTCATGGCTACTGCAGCCTCAACCTGCTGGGCTCAGGCAATCCTTCCACCTCAGCCTCCCGAATAGCTGGAACTACAGGTGTGTACCACCACGCTCGGCTAATTTTTTGATTTATTGTAGAGACAAGGTCTCACCAAGTTGGCCTGGCTGGTTTGGAAGCCCTGGACTCAGTCAATCCTCTCATATCCCAAAGTTCTGGGATTACAGACATGAGCCACTGCACCTGGTCTCAAAAGCATTTTAATAATTCTTCTGCTACAGCTGAAGCTAGATTTTATTACCTACTGAGGTTTAGTCAATCCTGTACATACATGAAAAGTGATTCTCATCGAATCCTCTCAGAAACATCATCATAATAAATGAGTCGAATTTTTGGAAAGAGGGTTCACCTTGTCGATTCACAGATCTAACCTCAATTAAAATACCCTATTTATAAACTTGCATTACTAGTCATAAATTTACTTGGTCTTCAAAACTTCCTCTTATAAAAGAGACAGAAGGAAACAAGATACAGGAAGCTGAGCAATCAGCTAATCATTTTTTTCCCCCTTCAGATTTCCATGATTGGTCTCAGTGATGTTCAGCTAATCATTTTTTAAAGAAATTAATTCCTCAGGCTTCCCAGGGACAGAAGTCTCCTGAGACAGTTCCTAAAAGTTTGATCATTAGAAACGAAACACTAATTTAAGAGCATCACGTGGGTGCAGTAGCTCATGCCTGTAATCTCAGCACTTTGGGAGGCAGAGGCGAGAGGATTGCCTAAGCCCAGAGGTTCAATACCAGCCTGGGCAACTTGATGAGACCTAGTCTCTACAGTGAATCAATAAAATTAACCGGGCGTTGTGGCATGTGCCTGAAGTCCCAGCAACCTGGGAGGCTGAGGTGGAGGGATCGTCTGAGCCCAGCAGGTCAAGGCTGAGGTGAGCTGTGAGCGTGCGGCTGCACTCCAGTCTGGGCTAACAGAGTGAGACTCCGACTCAAACAAAACATCAACTACCTTTAGTCTTTATTTCATCTGATAAATCAGTCTACTCAATACAGAGCACTGATCGGAATGCACGGTGAGTTAAAAAGAGAGTAAAAGGTATTTAATTCTATCCTCAAGGACTCTCAGAGTAGTGAGGAATGATGAGATTTGTAAAAGAAAAAAAGAGAAAACACAACTACAAAAAGATTAGTCACAGATCAATATTGCAAAGATGCTAAGTAATAGCTGGGGCTATAACAGTACCTGACTACAAGTTGGAAGAGACTTCCCTCGGGAGGTAAATCTTACCAGAACTCGAGAAAAAAGAGAAAAGGGAAGCACGTTTCTCACTCCTGGTACATTGTGCTTCCGGGTAGCCATTTTGTAACATACACAGAAGCAAAGCTCTCTGAATCAGCTCTTCCACCTTTCAGTATTCACACATCGTCACAAAAACACAAACATAATTGCAGCCTGACCTGCCCCCAAGGAAAAATCATGAATCTGGGGCCCAGGTTTATGTTTTCCTACGTCTAGATCTCAGTCATGTGTGTGGCAGAGGCTCGTTTGCAGTTCACTCAGTCCCGCGAAGTATGACCTTGACAGCTGATCTTGGACACGTGAGCGGAAGTGAGGTAAACGTCACTTCCTGTGATACTCTGGGCTCGCTCCCCACCCCGCTTCCGGCTGGATCTTCATTCCGAGAGGACTTCTGAAGCCACACCTAGAAGGTGGTGGAGCATCCCTCAGCCAGGGATGTCCCAGGAAGCCCTGAATGTCTTCATAAAGCCAGTAACCCCTCAATTTCCTCACACATGTCTCAGCCAACTGGACTTTACAAGAGTATATTTTATTCTGTTAAACCAGTGAGCTTTGGGTGTTTATCTGTTACAACAGATAGCTTAACCTTAATGGCACAAAGTATTGTTTTTAAAACAAATACAAGTTTATTTGTATTTTTGGAAATTATTTAAGTTTTCAACCTGTGCGGCCTCTTAGGTAATAGATTCTATTTTATTTTATTTTTTTTTTTTTTTTTCGAGTTGGAGTCTCACTCTGTCGCCCAGACTGGAGTGTAGTGGCCGCCCCCGGCCACCGCAGCCTCGA
>NW_007252210.1:218368-235332 GCF_000164805.1 Carlito syrichta | reverse complement strand
CCTCAGCCTCCCAAAGGCGCGGGATTACAGGCTGAGCCACCGAGCCCGGCTAGAAGTACTTTTAAATACATGAATACTTTCAAGCATCTTAAAATTTCTCCAGGAGCTGAAATAGAATATATGTGATGACTTGAGTCTGAAAGAGTAAGGACCATTCCAAACAATATGTAAATTCTTGAGCTTGAAAAAAGTGGATAAAATAAGTAAAATTTTAGTTGCTGAGATGTACAGAAGAGCTTGTCTGGTCCTAGGCAGGTGAGGGAGCGCTGAGCCACCAAGCCTGGCTGCCTTTGGGATTTTTATGAAGATATGATGTCACATTATACATAAAGTATCTAATTCGTACATAAGTAAAGCATTTAATACAGCATCTGGAATATATGCCTTACAAATGATATCTACCTTTTTTTCTTGAGCTGGAGTCTCTCACTCTGTCGCCCAGGCTGGAGTGCCATGGCACACTCACGGCCACCTCAGCCTTGACCTGCTGGGCTCAGGCGATCCTCTCACCTCAGCCTTCCTGGTAGCTGGAACCACAGGCATGTGCCACCATGTCCAGGTAAATTTTGAAAATTTATTGTAGAGACAAGGTCTTGCCAAGTTGCCCAAGCTGGTCTTGAACCCCTGGGCTCAGGCAATCCTCCTGCCTCAGCCTCCCAAAGAGCTGGTATTACAGGCATGAGCCAACATGCCCGGCAGTGTCTATCTTTATTATACATGTCCACATGCTTGATACTCACTGATTGTCAAAACCTATCATGAAACTACATGAAACAATTTTTTGTGATTTTGCTTCTTGCCTTACATTTTAAACAGTTCTTTCAGATTTCTCATTTTTAACACATTTAAAATACTTTAAGATAACAATTTTAAATATGAAAAACATTCCAGGCCGGTCATGTTGACTCAGCCTGTAATCCCAGCACTTTGGGAAGCTGAGGCTAGTGGATTGCCTAAGCCCGCGGGTTCAAGACCCGCCCGGGCAACTTGGCAAGACCTCGTCTCTACAATAAATAAAAAATGAGTCAGGTATGGTAGCGCGTGCCTGTAGTTCTAGCTACTTAGAAGGCTGAGGCGGAAGGACCGCCAGAGCCCAGTAGATTGAGGCTGCGGTGGCCGGGAGTGTGCCACTGCACTCCAGTCTGGGCGACAGAGAGTGACTCCAACTCAAAAAAGAAAAGAAAAGAAAAACATTTCAGATACTTTTTCAGTTTTAAAAATCTCCTAACCATAAGGTTAAAGATGGCATAATTCATGTAAACACATGAAATGTTTTATTCCTGTTAAAGATCTTTTGAAGGTACTGAGCTGGACTAGAAAGGATTAGTATTGAGACTTGAGATGGGGGGGGAAATACACTATGTGTCCTCTTTGCCTCAAATAAATAAATAAACCCAGCCATGTCTTCCAGAAAAAATAAGAGTAACTGTTCTTAACTGTTTTTGTGCCATAGACTCCTCCAAATAGAGCATTTAAATACCTCAAATAAAAAGTGCAAAGGAAAAATTACATTGAAATAGTTATCAAAGCACTGAAAAAGAAATGTACAAGAAAGAGACTGGGCACAGTGGCTCATGCCTGTAATCCTGGCACTTTGGGAGGCTGAGGCAAGAGGATTGCCTGAACCCAGGGGTTCAAGACCAGCCTGGACAACTTGGCAAGGCCTGTGTCTACAGTAAACAAAAAACTTAGTGGGGCGTGGTGGCCCACACCTATAGTCCCAACTACTTGGAAGGCTGTGACAGAAGAATCACCTGAACACAGCAGGTGGAGGTAGAGGCTGTGGTGGCCCTGAGTATCTACTGCACTCCAAACTGGGCCACAGAGTGAGACTCCCACTCAAAGAAAGAGAGAGAGAGAGAGAGAGAAATAAAAATAAATTTGTAAGAAAGTATATATGATTATTAGCGCATTAAGTAAGATCTAAGAATGGGTCTAACTATTGTAATTTTGATGTAGTGATGAAACAATATATCAAGTCAGCTGAAACAACTAATACAACATGAACAAAATCTGTAATTTATTTATTTTTGAGTCAGAGTCTCAAAATCTCATAATCGCTTTCCATTCACTTAAACTTTGCGCGAATATCACACACAGGAAACTAGAGGAAAGAAGAAACACTATGTGATGTCTCTGCAGTTTGTTGATAACATTAATCTTAACCATGATTGAAACTATTTAGGGAAATGAATATTCCATCACCCAGGCTGGAGTGCAGTGGCATGCTCACGGCCACCACAGCCTCGACCTGCTGGGCTCAGACGATCCTTCCACTTCAGTCTTCCAAGAAACTGAAACTACAGGCACGTGCCACCATGCCACTAATTTTTTGGATTTATTGTAGAGATGAAGTCTCCCCAAGTTGCCCGGCTGGTCTCAAATCCCTGGGTTCAGGCAATCCTCTTGCCTCCACCTCCCAAAGTGCTGGGATTACAGGCATAAACCACTGCACCTGACTAAAATCTGTGATTTCTGCAGGTGACAAAGGCACAGTTATTGATAATACTGCTGAGGTTTGCGCCCATATTCAAAATTGAAGAAAATACTAAATTTTAATTAGAGGGTAAGGAAGATAAAGATGAAATATTCTCTCACCCAAATTTACAGACCACCTGAATATCTGCTTTAAGAACCCCTCAAATACCTGCTTTAAGAATCCCTGCATCGGCCAGGCTTGGTAACTCAACCCATAATCCCAGCACTTTGGGAGGCTGAGGTGAGTGGATTGTCTGAGCCTGCAGGTTCGAGACCAGCCCGGGCAACTTGGCAAGACCTCATCTCTACAATAAATAAAAAAAATTAGCCAGGCATGGTAGCGCACACCTGTAGTTCCGGCTACTTGGAAGGCTGAGGCGGAAGGATCGCTGGAGCCCAGCAGGTTGATGCTGGGGTGGCCATGAACTCCAGCCTGGGCGATGGAGTGAGACTCCAATCAAAAACAAAGAATTCCTGCATCAGTGGGCGTCAAGTGACAACACAAAGGGTACCTGGTTCATTACCAGGGGGAACAAGGGCCAGTTAGAAGCCCAAATGTCACCTACATGCAGCCTCCTTATGTAGTTAATCCTCATTTGTATGCACATCTCTAGAAAAAAATTAATAATTTAAAAAATAATTCCTGCATTAAAGACACACCAAGCCCATTTGTATCTCTTTAAATGTAAGATAGAGTTGGAATATTCATTTCCCTAAATCGTTTCAATCATGGTTAAGATTAATGTTATCAACAAACTGCAGAGACATCACATAGTGTTTCTTCTTTCCTCTAGTTTCCTGTGTGTGATATTCGCGCAAAGTTTAAGTGAATGGAAAGCGATTATTTTAATTATATTACTAAGTTTTTTTTCTAATCTGAATTTTCTGCAGTTAAAATAATTGTATCTTTTTAACTGTTCATAAATTTTAATTTTGTTTTCAAATTCACCTATTTTATGATCTACTCCTATGGATAAACCACTGTAATATTATGCTGTTGCAAGAAGTACGTGCAAAAATAAAAATTAAGGCTGCAATGAATGAGGATACAGGGGTTTTTTTTGTTGTTTTTTTTTTTTTGAGTTGGAGTCTCACTCTGTCGCCCAGACTGGAGTGCAGTGGCCGCGCCCGGCCACCGCAGCCTTGACCTGCTGGGCTCCGGCGATCCTTCCGCCTCAGCCTTCCCAGTAGCCTGAATTACAGGCATGCGCTACCACGCCCGGCTAATTTTTTTTTATTTATTGTAGAGATGAGGTCTCACTGCCCAGGCGGGTCTTGAACCCGTGGGCTCGGGCAATCCACTCACCTCAGCCTCTTCCAAAGGCGGTACAGGTTTTTAAAAAAAAAATTTTTTTTTTTTTTCTGCGTTGGAGTCTCACTCTGTCGCCCAGACTGGAGTGCAGTGGCCGCTCCCGGCCACCGCAGCCTCGACCTGCTGGGCTCCGGCGATGCTTCCGCCTCAGCCTTCCGAGTCGCCGGAATTACAGGCGCGCGCTATCACATCCGGCTGATTTTGTGATTTATTGTAGAGATGAGGTCTCGCTCCCAGGCGGGTCTCGAACCCGCGGGCTCAGGCAATCCACTCACCTCAGCCTTCCAAAGGCGCGGGATTACAGGCTGAGCCACCGAGCCCGGCTAAATTTTTTTTATTTTAAAGATGTGGGGTACAATTCAGGGTTAGGTATACAAATGTTCATTATGCAGGTACCCTTGTTGATGAAGTGTGCCCCCACCCCCCGCAGATTCCCACCACTGCCAATCCTTTTCTTAAAGTATTATGATAATTGTTCAAGTTCCTCTTATGAGTGAGAACATGACACACACAGTTTTGCTGTCGCTGACCTTACTGTGTTTTAGCATGGTAGACACCAGGATCCTAGATCCAGTATAATTATTTGAAAGTCAAAACCACAAGAATATACGCAGTGAACAGTGAAAATTGTAGTTTTCCAGTTTTTCTTGCTGACATCTCCATACTAAATAGTGCAGAAGAAAAATCTAGAGATTTTACCATGCTAACGGATCTCCCCCTTGTGCCTAAAATTTGTATTGAACTCAGGTCAGATTGAAAGTCATACCAAGCTAGTCACAGTGGCTCATGCCTTTAATCCCAGCACTTTGGGAGGCTGAGGTGAGAAGATTGCCTGAGCTCGGGGGTTCGAGACCAGCCTGGGCAACATGACAAGACCTCAGCTCTACATAAATCAAAAAATTAACCAGGCATGGTGGCACATGCCTGTAGTTCCAGCTACTTGGAAGGCTGAGGTGAAAGGATCACCTGAGCCCAGCAGGTCGAGGCTGTGGTGGCCATGAGTATGCCATGGCACTCCAACCTGGGCGACAGAGTGATACTCTGACTCAAGAAAGAAAGAAGAAAGTCATACCATATGATGTGTAGAGTGGATTTTTTTTTTTTTTAAGAAAGGAGGATTTATTGAGTGGACAGAAAAGCTCCCACAGTGAGAGGGGACCCAAAGGGATTGCCCTTAGTGTGGATTTTTAAGAAAAAGAAGGGAGGAAAGCATGTCCCTTTCCCATGGTAAGCCATTACTCAATATTGAGAGCCTGAGGCCGTACATTTAATGCAAATACTATTCTAGTGAACTAGAATAACTGTGCAGCTCCTGAAAATTAGCAGTATTTGCATATTTGGACATTTTAATCAGCATTTGTTGCCTGAAGATGTTCATTTCAGCTTATTTTATAATAGCAAAAATTTGGAACAATCTGCATAGCAAAATAATTTACAATCTAGTCATTGATGAAATAAATGCAGTCACTACAAATCACATTTTTGAAGAATGTTTAACAAATGGGAATTTGGTCACAATATAATATTGAAGGAATAAATGAGTATTCAAACATGCATACATTTACTGAAAACTCCCAATTATGTAAATATACAAGTATATTCCTTTATTCATTCAACAATTACTATAATTCATTAGGAGATTCGTTATAATCTCCTAATACATGCCAGGCTCATCAGCAGACCCATTTCATCCTTCAGACTTCAAATTAAATAGCATCAGCTCAGAGTTTTAAAGAAATATTTCAGTGGTAGGGTGCAGTGACTCATGCCTGTAATCTCAGCACTTTGGGAGGCCAAGGCGGGAGTATCGCTTGAGCCCAGGAATTCAAGACCAACCTGGACAATATAGCGAGACCTTGTCTCTACACAAACAAAAATAAAAATTGTGGTGGCATGCACGTCTGTGGTCCTGGCTACTTGGGAGAGAGACTAAGGCGCAAGGATTGTTTACGCCCAGGAGTTTGAGGCTGCGGTGTCACTGCATTCCAGGCTGGGCGACAGACAGCGACTCCGGCTCAAAATATATCTTAATATATTATTTTTATTTTATCAGTAGTGTGCAGGACAAATACACTGAAGACACAGGGGTGACTGCCCCAAGAAATGCATGGCTAATGGGAATTGACACTTTAGAAGTATCTTCTGTATGAACTGACTTTCTCTTTTGTTTTCTAAAAGGTCTGAAAATGGAGTGAAGCAATAATAAACAGAGAAGGGCAGACGTGTCACCAAAGAAAAGCAAAAAGGAAGGAGAACAATTCAAACGGTGGTCTTGGATGTCATGGTTCAGGGTATAGGAACCATGCCCCTTAAGCAACCGTATTTCCCAGTTTACAAGGAAAAGGGCAGGTTTTATGGAATTTCTAGGTGGCCACTAGGGGATGCCAAATGTTAACATCTTTCAATGTTAACATGTTTCCTGTTTCCCCAGGGTAATCTGGGTTTCAGATTGGATGGACCAGAAATAACTTCTTTTTCCGGTAAACTTGTGACAATGTGATTCTGGTCACACAGTTAATTGGAATGGGTCCTGTGGTTTGAATGTGTCTCCTCCAAAATTCAAGTGTTGAAACTTCATAGCCAATATCATGGTATTAAAACGCAGGTTCATTAAGAAAGGTGATTAGTTCATGAGGACTCTTCCCTTATGAATAGGGTTAAGGCCCTTATAAAAGAGGTGTCAGGGCAAGGGGGTGGCTCAGGCCTGTAATCCCAGCTTTTTGGACAGCTTGAGCCTGGGAGTTCAAAACCAGCTTGGGCAACATCGCAAGACTTCATCTCCATGGAAAAAAAAAAATTGACTGGGTGTGGCAATGCACGCCTATAGTCCCAACTACTTAGAAGGCTGAGGCAGAAGGTTCTCCTGAGCCCAGGAAGTCAAGTTTGTAGTGAGCTGGAATGGCACCACTGCACTCCAGCCTGGGCAACAGAGTGAGATCTCCCCCCACAATATAAAACTAAGAGGCATCGTGCAGCATTCACTTCCACCTTTGCCACGTGAGGACACAGCGTTCCTCCCATCCAGAAGATATAGCAACAAAGTGCCATCTTGAAAGCTGAGATTGGGCCCTCACCAGACAACAGAGCTATGGCACTTTGGTCTTGGACTCCCAGCCTCTAAAACCATGAGAAGTAAATTTCTGTTCTTAAACTACCCAGCCCTGAGTATTTTGGTATAGCAGCAGAAATGGACTAAGGCAATCAGGAATCAGAAATCAAGTAATCATGAGTTTCAGACAATTATTGAGTCTCAGGTCATATTCCTACCCAAGGAAAAAAAAAAATCTCTCCCAGGAACTAATTAGAAAACAAAAGAAAAACTCAAAAGTAAAATGACAACAACAAACCCAACCAACAAAGCAAAGTCAAGGTCGAAAAAATACTTCACATAATGGAATATTGTGTAGCCATAGAGAAGGACAAGCATATGGACTTCGCAGCAACTTGGATGGATTTAGAGTCGATCATACTCAATGATCTATCATACAAACAAAGAACAGACTACCATATGTTCTCACTCATAAGCGGACCTTGAACAATTATCATAATCCTATAAGAAAGGGATTGGCACTAGTGGGAAACTGTCGGGGGATGGGGGGTGAGATTGGCAGTTAAGGGAAACTGCCAGGGGAGGGAGGGGCACACCTCATCAACAAAGGTACCTGCATAATCAGCGTTTGTATACCTAACCCTGAATTGTACCCCATATCTTTATAATTTAAAAAAAAGAATTAAAAAAACTTCAGAATAAAAAAATTAATATGATCCTGCTTTATCTTAAAAATGTAAAAAAAGAAAAGCCTATTCACAGAGGAAAAATTTAAAAATACATACGCCAAAACCTGAACAAGCGTATTTGGAGGTGGTAATACTATGTTTCTGATTGGTGTTTTTCTGGTTTATTTTCTGCAATTTCAAAATATAGCTTATTGTTTACCATATGTGTCAGACATTGCACTAGCACTTTACCTAGGTAATGACTTGCATTTGTAGAAGCGTTCTGTCTTTCCCACTCCCAAACTAGCAGGGAAAGGAAAGTGGAGAAGAGAGGAAAGAAAGATTTTGTGGCAAAAGATGTTCTGGAATAAGGCCTAGTGGGGGATTGGGCAGAGAGAGCTGTGTTAGAAAAATCGGTGGGAGGGGGAATTTTAATAACTGGAACTCTGAACTGTGTCTTCAGTTCACTCTGGAGTTTTCTTAAAATGCAAGTAAGGGCTTAAACTCTGTTGACATTGTTTTTGTTGGCTGGTGTTTCATTTATAGAAACATGACCTTGAGATTGAACAACACAAATTCCATCTTTATCAAGTTTCAAAAACATTGTTGCATTTCAACAAACACAAAACTTTGTCTCAAATTAGGGAGAAAAGCTAGATCATGCCAACTCATCTTGTTCATTTACTGTTTAATAAAAATTCCAGCCTCGGCAACATAGCGAGACCTCATTTCTACAAAAAATAAAAAAATAAAAAAATTAGCCAAGCATGGTGGCACATGCCTGTACTCCCAGCTACTTGGGAGACTGAGGCAGGAGGATCACCTGAGCCCAGGAACTGGAGGCTACAGTGAGCCATGCTTGTGCCACTGCACTCCAGCCTGGGTGATAGAGTGAGACCTGAATCAAAATAAGTTAATACATAGGTAAATAAACACACAAAAACCCCATTCTTTGCCTAATTATTTACCTGCTCTTCCTCCACATTTTCATCCTAATATACCTAGGATATTGGAGCTATGTCTTGATAAAAATGTGCTGCATTTTCTCTCTTAATTGAGGAAGCAAAAAAATAAAAACTGTTGCAAGTGTGGCAACAGTTGAAACAACTGAAGATGCTATTTTGGGATAGTTTTCCAAAATCACTCAGCTCTTCAGTGGAAAACCCACCCACACCTGATTGCCAAGTCACAGCCTTCCCACTGTGCTCTGCATGTGCCAAACCTGCAGGCCACGTTTGCTCAGGTGGAAACAAGTGTGCTGGGGAGTGGGTTTGGCAGTCTTGTACCTCGTTTCTCAGTCCCTCACTTCAGTGGCCCTTAAGGGGATTTTTTTTTCGAGTCAGAATCTCACTCTTGCCCAGGCTGGAGTGCAGTGGCATGATCACGGCTCACTGCAGCCTCCACCTCCTGGGCTCAGGCGATCCTTCTGCCTTAGCCTCCCAAGAAGCTGGGACTACAGGCACACACCAGCATGCCCAACTAATTTTTTTTGTAGAGGAGAGGTCTTGCTATGTTACCCAGGCTGGCTTCTAACTCCTAGATTGCCTCAAGTGATCCTTCTATCCTGGCCTCCCAAAGTACTGGAATTACAGGTGTGAACCATCATGCCCTGCCACCTTAAGGGAATTTTAAAAAGCAGTTCCAAAAGGGACAAAAGAAAAAAGGGGACTTGTCCAAACTCCAAGTGACGCCAAATTTAAAGCTTTCGTGCGGCAAATGATGCCATCAAAAAAAGTGATAACCCACAGGACAGGAGAAAATATTTACAAATCACTTATCTTACAAGAGACTTATATCCAGAATATATTTTTTAAATCTTACAACTCGGAGAGATTTATAAACACATTTTAATGTAAAAATTTGCATTTGAAAGGATTGACCCTGTTTTCTGTGTTAAAACCCCATTTGGTGCTATTGAGTTGTTCTTTTTTTCTTTTATTTTTTTGAGTTGGAGTTTCATTCTGTCGCCCAGACTGGAGTGCAGTGGCTGCCCCCAGCCACCGCAGCCTCCCGAATAGCTGGAATTACAGGCACGCGCTACCACGCCCAGCTAATTTTTGATTTATTGTAAAGATGAGGTCTCGCCAAGTTGCCAAGGCGGGTCTCGAACCCATGGGCTCAGGCAATCCACTCACCTCAGTCTCCCAAAGGTGCGGGATTACAGGCTTAGCCACCGAGCCCGGCTTCTTTTTTCTTTTATCCCAGCAAAAATGGTTGATCTTGATCTAGGGGAAAATTAAACTCCTAAATCTCCAAAAAAAAAAATCTTACAACTCAATAACAAAAAGATGTTTGGGTTTTTTTTTGTTTTTGCTTTTGAGTTGGAGTCTCACTGTCTCCCAGGCTGGAGTGCAGTGGCACACTCACAGGCACTGCAGCCTTGACCACCTGGGGCTCAAGTGATCCACCTCAGCCTTCCAAATAGCAGAAACTACAGGTACATGACGCCATGCTCGGCTTTTTTTTTTTTTTTTTTTTTAATTGAAGATGCGGTCTCGCCAAGTTGTCCTGGCTGGGCAGCTTGAACCCATGGGCTCAGGCAATCCTCTCACCTCAGTATCCCAAAGTACTGGGATTATAGGCATAAGCCACCGCACCTGGCCATAAAAAGATGTTTAAGTGGGCAAAGGAACTGAAGACATGTGTCGTAAACAAATGGCCAATAAGCACATGAAATATGCTTAACATCATTATTCATTAGGAAAATGCCAGTTAGGCCCATGAGATCCCACTTCACACCCAGGAGCCTGACTATATTCAAAAGTCAAGGTAATAAGTACTGACAAGGATTTGGAGAAAGGCCCCCTCGTGCATTGTGGGAGGGAATGTGAAATAGTACAAAATACCTTGGCAAGTGTCTGAGTTATTCAGAATGTCTAACATAGTTGCCATATGATCCACCACTTTCACTCCAGGGTATATGTCTAAAGGAACTGAAGACATACAAATACTTGAATGTTTGCCGCAGCATTATTCGCAATAGTAAAAAAGTAGAAACTCATGTCCATCAACTGACAAATGAATGAGCACAATGGGGTACGTCCACATAATGGAATAGCATTCGACCATCAGACAGGATGTGTTCTAAGTTATGTCAAGTGTCTACAGATAATTCTAATATAGAAGCATTTTAGTAGCTTTATGTTTAAAATAGAACATGTGTTGATAAGGAAACAGCAAATTCAAAGTGTGCAGCTTTATACAAACATTTTGCAAATAAATTTATATTAAGAATATAGACTATAACCTCATTTATAAGTGATATTATTTAATAACTACTTTGGCAACATATAATACACATTATCAGTTTCTTTCTCACTTTTCATCATCCCTTCTTTTCCCCCACTGGAAAATAAAACCAAGCAGATTTTCAGTACAATTCATTTTTATTATTCTAATGCAAGAAAACATTTCCAGGTATATTTCCAATTTCAGTTTCATAACAAACTGACCTGAAGTTTTGTGTCTTTAATGTCGGCAATGACCAATACAATGTATAAGAATATAAAAAAATAAATAATTGATGGTAGTACCCAAATTCAATGTATAAGAATCATTTCCATCTAAAGCGTTTTTCTAAAAGGGCCAACTAAAAATCTGTTCATTTAAAACACTTATGTGGCCAAATAATACTCTTAGTTGATTACGGATTCATAAATAGAATGTAAAAGATACTATATTTCTTCAAGTCCCATTTGTTTCACTCTGTTCAATTTTGTATCTTCTGACCTCCATTCTACAGGTTAATCAAAATACAAATGCATACAAATTAAAGCAATAAAATGAAATAAAATTCAAAGAGAACAAAAGTTAGAATTAACTTATGAGGTAATTTTAAGTATGCAAGCATCACAGTTGTAAGAAATGCCTCTCTTTACAAAGAGTCATTAAAATGTGTATTTTCATAAAGTCATTATTTCGAGTCCAAAATCAAGTTAAACAAAATTCTATGCTTCCTAGAATATTAAATAGCATGCATTATACCATTTAAGAAAAAAAAAAATCGAGTTAACTAACTTGAAAAGCAGAACTTATTTATATTTTGCTTCCCACCCAATTAAAACTAAGTGAAGACCACCTGAAATTAGGCATTTAACTTGACATAAGTTGCTAAAATTCCAACATAAAGGTAAATACCTATAACTAGCTGACCCCATCTATCCCCAAAACAATGTTTGGGGCAAAATATTCAAAGGACAGACCATCCAGAGTGAATGAAGAGCAGCCAAATGACCGAATCCCCATGCTGCTTTTCTGGGCATGCAAAGGTTTTTGTCAGATCTTTCTGCACAGCCGAGGGCTCCTAAGCTGAGTCAGAGTGGGCCATCATACTGGAATACTCCGTACTTGCCAGCGGTCAGCCAGTCGGGCTCAGAGGCCATGAGCTGTTCCCCTTGCCCAGGCTGCAGGCCAACCTGAATCTCAGCTTTTAATGTTCTTATGCTGCACAGGGGTGCAGGATGGAAACCATTCAGGGCCTGGTGAAACGGAACGGAAAACTCCCATTTTCTATCACCTGTCAACTTCCTATAATTCAAATCCCCCTTGAATAAAATTAAATGTGCCTTCTGTAGTTCAGTGTATAAGTCAGGAGCAACCTGAGACATAGCACAGTATTCATGAGGCAAAGTCCAGAATATGTGATCATGGTAAACCCATCTGCCCGTTTTAATAAGGCTTTCCCAGTCAGCCCCACATGTGGACACCCACTTATGATTACTATGTTTTACCTGTTCAATTAACCAATTAAAATCATGTACAGTAGTGTCAGAAACAAACCACGGAATTGTTTTTCCATAAAAATGAATCTCAGTGGCCAGTTTAGAGGACAACAAGAAGTTGGCTAATATTAAATCTGTAACAAGTTCAAACCCAGAATTATCCAGAACAATATCCACTCTAACAACAGATGCTTTTTCTCTTGTCTTCTTGCAATTGCTAAGCAATGTCCAAAGATGTTCTGTGTCATCCACTAAAATGAAAGGCTTTAGGTCTTCCAGTGAATTTATGACATTGGTCTTCTGTGAACTACTTTCCCCGCCTGATAGAGACAGATCACACTTATTTCCCCACAGTGAAATCTGAAAAATAAAAAGGTACAAAATATTCATCCTGCTTTTGAATCACCAGCAAAATACTATTATGTGGGAGGTTGCTTAAAAATGCATACATTTCTACATAACTCTAAATATAAGATGCCCATCAAATCTCTACTTTCTCTAGTGTTTACATGATGTTATATCAA
Organism: Carlito syrichta; assembly: GCF_000164805.1. Classification (NCBI taxonomy): domain Eukaryota; kingdom Metazoa; phylum Chordata; class Mammalia; order Primates; family Tarsiidae; genus Carlito; species Carlito syrichta. The sequence continues at coordinate 222,580 of NW_007252210.1, read as the reverse complement.
CAAGGTAAGGCAGTGAAGTTTTTAATCCATCAGTATGTAACGGACTTTTAAAAAACTGGTCTCAATTATTTTAGCAACCATTGTTTATTCAGAATAACACTGCTTGCATCTTGCAGACATTAGAATATCATCAGCTGCTGTCTGGAGAGAGGCTCAGAGTTGACTTTACAATCCAGAGTCAAGAGAAAAATAAAGCCATTCCTTTTTCCCTCCTAGCATCACTCTCCCCTTGGCCCCCCACTAAAAACAAAAACAAACAAAAAAAAACCTGTCCAGTTTCTTTTACAAATTATATAACCTGAGAGTATAACGACCTTTCAGGAATTAAGATTTTAAAAACCGGACAGGTGATGTCTAAATACCAAACTCTTTAGACAAGACATTACCGAAAGACCCACTGTAATCAATTATCTATTGTTCAGCTTTAAATTGAAATAGTATTCAATTTCATTTTGTGCAAAATGATATGTAGCTCTACTGCTTTTTCTCTTTCTCTCTTTCTCTCTCTCTCTCTCTCTCTCACTCTAGCTCTCTCTCTGTCTTTCTTTCTTGTTCTATTTCTTTAAGTCATAAAATTACACATTTAGGATTGCAGGCTCTGGAGTCAGACAAGACCAAGGCTCAGTTCCCAGCATCTTCAATTAATGAGTATTGCCAAATTACTTGAAGATCTCCAAGTTTTAGGTTCTGCAACTGAAGAGCAAGATACTAATACTCACAGAGTTATCATGAGACTTCACTAACATAATACATGTAAATAATGTACCAAATGCTTGGCATATAGAAGTACTCAAAAAATATTAGCCAAAATATACTAATCTCATTCACAATTTAAAATAAGGGAAATGTACGTTCCAACCAAGAGTATTCATTAATTAATTTTTTTTTTTTTTTGAGTCAGTGTTTCTCTCTGTCACCCAGGCTGGAGTACAATGACATGGTCACAACTCACCACAGCCTTGACTTACTGGACTCAAGCAATCCTTCCACCTCAGCCTCCTGAGTAGCTGGAACTACAGGTGCGTGTCACCACGCCTGGCTCATTTTTTGTGGAGACAAGATCTCACTATGTTGCCCAGGCTGGTTTCAAACTCCTGGGCTCAAATGATCCTTCTGCCTCTGCTTCTCAAAGTGCTGGTGATATGGGTGTGCACCACTGTGCCCGGCCAAGAGCATTATTTTTAAGGAAGAGAAATGAATGGATTTTTTAAAGTAACAATAAGGCCTAACTAATATTTAAAGTGTCCAAGGTAACCCTTTCCTATAGTTTGCTGAGGAAGCACACACAATGGAGCACATGACAGCCTTCACCAACTGAGATTAGGTCAGTGCTGGCCTCTGCACATCTCCTCAAAGCACTTTCCAGTGTACAATCACATAGCTATCTGTGCAATTACTCGATTGTCTATATTTCCTAAAGATGACAACTCTAAGACAGGGAGAGTATGCTTGTTTTTTCCACCACCACATGCCCAGCACCTAGAACAGTGTTTGACACAGTAGGCCCAGAAGTGTGTGCTGTCAGGGACAGTCCAATTACTAGGACTTTTGAAAACAGAACGAGTTCTCTGCAAACTACATCACCTTCAAGCTTCTGAGCATGTTAACCTGATGCTCCTATGGACACCACAAGGAGGCAATTCTGGCTTCCTTTTCTTAGAGCACAGTGGTAGTGTGAGGTCGTCAGCCAAATTCAATGAGAGAAACTAGACGAGGCCGGGTACAGTGGCTCATGCCTATAATCCCAGCACTTTGGGAGGCTGAAGTGAGAAGATTGCTTGAGCCTGCAAGTTCGATACCAGCCTGGGCAACTTTGTGAGACCCCATCTCCACAATAAATAAAAAAATTAGCCAGGTGTGGTGGCATGTGCCTGTAGTTCCAGTTACTTGGAAGGCTGAAGCGGAAGGATTGCCCTGAGCCCAGCAGGTCAAGGCTGCGGTGACCAGAAGGGGGCCACTGCCCTCCAGCCTGAGTGGCAGAGTGAGACTCCTATTCAAAAAAAAGAAACTAGAGGAGTGCCCATTCTTCTTCACAATTTATTATACTATGGGACAATGAGCACATTCAAAGAAGACTATTCCCTGAAAGAATGGGCTGGCTAGGCGTCAACAGCTGGCATGCTAGCTTTGTTTTTTCTTTTTCAATTCCAAGCTAAGCATAAAGGATAGTTGGGGGGGGAGACACAAGAAACTGGGTTTATTAGTTAACAATGCCCTGACAATTTTTTTGTGACTCTAATTGTCCTGAAGTCTCATAAGGGCTTTGTCACCACCGACAACCTGTCAGTAAATTCTGTAACCTCTACATTCAGAGGCTAGCACCTGGTGACAATGACCACCTCTTATGCTACCACCTCAGTGCCATCCCAACTGATTTTCAGCACAGCTCTCCTGTCTCCACCCTCCTCTGCAGCCCACTCTCTGAAGTGCTCCTGGAAATTGTCAATAGCATCACTTCTCCGATCAAAACCCTTCAACAGCTTTTGTTTCACACTGAGTACACATTTCCAAGGCCTTCTGCGTCCCTTCCACCCCCTTACCTCTCACCAATGGCAGTGTCCCAACTCCCCTGTGTCTGTCCCTACTCCCCAGACACAGGCCTGACTCACCCCTTCACTGCTTTCAGGTGTGTCATCAGCCTCCTCAGTCTCCTGGGGCCCTGTCCTGGCAGCCCACTGTCCCTTCTCCCAACATTCCCAATGGCCACTTCCTGTTTTATTTCTCTTCACAACACTTTCTCATATTTCTTTCTGAAAATGTTTCTAACTTTTTCTGGGAAATTTGAGATCTAGGGAAACTGCTGTGTACCAGATGTATTAAAATAATTCTGATACTAATAATATGCTGTAAATTTTAAGATGTCTGAATGAATTAAAAACTAAACTTACTACCAGATAAATGAAAGAAATGTAAGAAAACCATATCAACAGGATAAGTGACCACCTGAGTAATAGCAACTTTTGATGACAGGCATAGGCTCAGTATCTCAGGCTCTGTGCTCAGCAATTCACATGCACGAGTCTAGCTTAATGCTCACATCAAATTATGAAGTATACATTATCCTCATTAACAGACGAGGAAACTGAAGACCAAAGAAATTAAGTAAAATGCTTCAGGAGCAACTGTAAATAGGCGACAGAACCAATGCTGAAGCCCACGTAAGGCTAGGCAACTGAATCTTGATGACATATTCTCCCAAGCAAGCCAGAGCTATGAAATCAGAGAACTCCTATGCCACCAAAATCACATCCAGTCAGAGTAAAAGAGATTTCAAAATGCATTTTTAGGAAATAAATGGATTTTCATCTCTTAACACTACTGAGTTAGATAAAAAATGGTCAATTATAACTTAATATTCATATGCCTTGTTGTTAACTGTGCACCAGTTTATTTTCCAACTGTTTAAATGAACAAATATACTCAGAAAATGAGTGATCATAATTACCTGCAGAAGTTTAAAAAATTCATTTTTGAGCTGATTTTCTTCTAGGTCTTCAACAGCTCTCAGCAACTGTTGCAGGTGAGTACATAAAGCAATAATAGATTCCTGTGACTCAAAGAAATTTTGGTCTTTCGATTCTTTAAATACATCAAAGTCATCGATTGGTGGACTAAAGTAGGAAAAAAGCATAGGCGAAACATTTGTATAAGTCTGTACCTTTTTATTTCGTACATGTGGATAATTGCCGTTCTTTAAAGGAAAGAATAGCACCATACAGTCTCATTCGTTCATCCTAATAGGCACTAGATGTAACACAGATAATCAAGTTACACGAAAACAAATGTCCCAAATTCATTTTAATTAATAGTCAAAAGTCAATTATTTGGGGGGAGGCATTAAATAATTATAGTGATTATGTCTAGAATTATTTACCCAGCAGAAATTCCAGGGCAAAAGGAGGAGAAAGATAAAACAAATTTCAAAATAATTGCTTTAGCTCAACATTTTTTGAGCACTCAATGTGGCAGAGTTCCAATATATATGTATATGGATATACATATTTATTTATAGGTGGACAAAATATTTGAATACAATGCAGTAACCACTAACAGAGTCAAACACAAAATCTTACAGAAACACAACGCATACTTGAGATGTATAAGACAATACTACTGTAAATTTTATTAGAATGACAAATTTTGATCACTTATATATAGGCATTTTTTGGGTAACTTTTATTCGCAGGTTGATTTTTTTTTTTTTTTTTTTTG
>NW_007252210.1:155307-218273 GCF_000164805.1 Carlito syrichta | reverse complement strand
CACTCACCTCAGCCTCCCAAAGGCACGGGATTACAGGCTGAGCCACCAAGCCCGGCTCGCAGGTTGATTTTTACCAAAGATGATGCATGTGCTGTGTCTACAACTTCATGCTGTCTAATGAGAGACCAGATATTAATATTGACTTAAGAAAAACTAAGAAGACATAAATACCAATATAATACCCTTTATAGGATTGAATATAAAAGGCATTCAGATTATTGGATCTTCTAAACAAGCTACTTTTCCATGGGTCATCCATGTTAGGGTAAAAACAATATAAGACTGATATAACAGGATTAACTTAAAACAAACAAACAAACAAACATACCAGCATTTACACATCCAAATGATGGCTGCCTCCTTCTGGTCAGTCAGTCACCTCGGGAAGCTACGCCCTTATTCCAAGGATGCTGCCATTGCTCAGAGCACTTTTGGAATTCGTCTTTTGGAAGTTTCTTCAGAACCTGTGGCACATCATTAAACATCTTGTCAGTGATCACAGATCTTCAGTCAATTAGTTTTTTTGGAAACAGCCAAAAGTCACTCAGAGGGATTTCAGTAAATGAGGTGTGTGATCAAACTGAATAAAAACATTTTGGATCAAAAGAGAGGAGTAACTAAAAAACAATAAGACTAATTTTCTTTTGGAGGCATGTAAACTGGCTCTGAAAGAAGTTCCAAAGAATTCACAAGGTGTTTTTAGCAATGGCAGTACTGCTGAAATCAGTCAGTCTCTTGGGAGACTTAGGATAAAAATCATTCGGATGCAAGGACAGGGGTCACTAAACTGTAATTCACAGATCCAATCTGGCCCACCACTTGTTTTGTCTGACCCACACGCTAACAAGAGTTTTTACATTTTTGAATGGCTGAAAACGAAGCAAAAGAAAAGCAACATTTTGTGACACATAAAATTCAAATTTCAGTGTCCATAACAAGTTTTAATGGAACACAGCCAGGCTCATTATTTACATATTGTCCACAGCTGCTTTCACACTACTAGGGCAGAACTGAGCACATGGCCCTCAGAGCCTAAAATATTTTCTATCTGGCCCCTTACGAAAAAAGTTTGCTGACCCATTTTAATGTTTTACCAACAAGTCATTCATAAGTTTAAAGTCACATCTCATATTAAGAATGAGCCTACTTTTTGTATCTAAGCCAGTAAATTCACATAAATATACATAATTTCTCATTTTAAAATGTTTGTTATTTTGGAATCTACTAAAGCTGTATATATACAAATACTATGACCCAGTGATTCACTCCTAGGAATATACCTGACAGAAATACACACATAGGGCCGGGCTTGGTGGCTCATCCTGTAATCCCAGCACTTTGGGAGGCCGAGGAGAGAGGATTGCCTGAGCCCACGGGTTCGAGACCCACCCGGGCAACTTGGCGAGACCCTGTCTCTACAATAAATAAAAAATTAGCTGAGCCTGGTAGCATGTGCCTGTAGTTATGGCTACTTGGAAGGCTGAGGCGGAAGGACCGCCAAAGCCCAGCAGGTCGAGGCTGCGGTGGCCGTGAGCGTGCCACTGCACTCCAGGCTGGGCGACAGAGTGAGACTCCAACTCAAAACAACAACAACAACAAAATACACACATAGGTTCAAAAATCATGTTAGGATGTTTACAGCAGCATTCTTCAAAATAACCCAGAAATAGAAAATACTCAAATACTCATCATAATAGAATAGGTAGATAGATTATGTTCAAATAATGCAATACTATAGAGCAAGGGAGGGTCCCCAACCCCTGGTCTATGGCCTGTTAGGAACCTGGCCACACAGCAAGAGGTAAGCAGTGGGCAAGCTAGCAAAGCTTCATCTGTATTTACAGCTGCTCCCCATCACTCACATTATCGCTTGAGCTCTGCCTTCTGCCAGATCAGCAGTGGCATTAGAGTCTCATAGGAGTGTGAACCCTATTGTGAACTGCACATGTGAGGGATCTAGGTTGCAAGTTCCTTATGAGAATCTACTGCCTGATGATCTGAGGTGGGGCTGAGATGATAATGCTAGCACTGGGGAGCAGCTGCAAATACAGATTAACATTAGCAGTGAGGTTTGACTGCAGAAAGGCCATAATAAATCAACTGCTTACTGACTCACATCAAAGCCCTATCCATGAGTGACAAGTGAGTTGATGTACTTCAATTGTACAGCTGCATCCGGTGGCAGGCTTTAAGTTAGAATCTGACACTTATTTTAGTTTGCAAGTGGCTTGCCCATTATTTTATTTACCACTTCCATCCGTGCCTTTTTTAAAATGGTGAACTGTATAATAATTTCATTATATATTACCATGTAATAATAATAGAAATAAAGTGCACAATAAATGTTATACGCTTGAATCAGCCCAAAACCACCCTCCCGTACCCTCAACCCCATCCGTGGAAAAACTGTCTTCCAAGAAACCAGTCCCTGATGTCAAAAAGACTGGGACCACTGCTACAGAGAAATGAGAATGATGTGTAATTATATGCAACACTATAGATGAGTGTCACCAACATAACAATGAATAAAGGAAGCCAGACACAAAACTACCTATCTTTCCATTTCAATAAAGTTTTAAAATGAGCAAAACTAACAGAGGTCAGGATTCTGGTTATCCTTGAAGACTGATGATGGCAGTGACTGGACAGGACTCAGGGTGGACTTCTGGGTACTAGTAAGGTTCTGCTCCTTGATCTAGGCACTGTACAGAAGTATGTTCCTGAACACCCAAGGCATGGGCATGTTTCTGTTTATTACATCTCAGTAACAACTTAAAAAATGTCTGCTATTTTCTCTGCACTTTCATCTTTCAACATCTGAAGTATGTTTAATTAATATGTTTAAATTTCACAAATGGCTAAAACTTTAAATCTTAACTTAGAATGACAGGGTACTGAAGCATGCTTCAGTATAAGGGTGAAAATCAACACAAACATGTCTTAAAGCTCATGTGTGCTTTAGGATCCTACAAAAGTTATGAAGTCCTTTCTTTTGGTCACTGTGGAGTTGCCAGGACCCAGGATAGGAATCTCCCCTACAAGCAAACTGGACATTTAAAAACCATTTCTGTGTTTGTTCCTCTGTAAGACAGGTCTTTGTTATACTGATCCAAGGGGGTTGGGTTCCAGCACAATGGGACATCGTTCCCAGACCTTCAAATATCTGCCACAGAAATCACTTTGAGATGAGTTCTACATCCATGACTGACTAACATGCTGGCTTTTTTCTAATTGAAAGCTAAATTTTCCCTCAACTCTGTCTAACAAGCTGTTTTCCCTGGACCAGCGGGTATCAATTCCTGAGGTGCCTAAAGAAAAAAAAACAATACCCAAGCCCCATCCCAGATAAATTAAACAATTAATATTGATTCTAACATAACAACTTAAAAATCTGCATTTTTGAAACCACCTTCCCCCTCCCCAACTGGGTTGTAAATGTGCAGCCAGGTTGTGAAATTCTGCCCAGATTTTTTTATTCTCTAACCCTGATCCACGTCTAAAATCAGACTCAGAAACAGCATTCCTTCTGTCCTTCTAACTTCCAGACCCCACTAACCCTGCTCAAGGTGTCATCCAGTCATTCAACAATTTGGCTGCTTTGGCTCATATCACAGATAGTTTCCAAAATTATGAAATCATCACCTCAGATTTCAAACTACTCTTGAACAAGCATGTAAATCTACTCCTTGGGAAGAACAGTCTGATGAAGACTCTAATCTGACTTCCACAGATCAGTCTCGAATGCTGGCACTACCTACCAGCCATGTAACCTTGGGAAGTTGTGAACCTCTGTACCTCAGTCACTTCATCTGTAAAAGGGACACCATAACAAAGCCTACAGTTCAGGGGGCTGCACAGCAGCTGGAGCATAGCTGTCTGTATGTGATAGCTCATTATATCACCTGTGGGTGCCTTCTGTGGGCCAGGCAGCACCACATTTTTAATATTGCATTTTGCTTTTAGAGCAGAAGTTCTAAAACCTACCTACTCAGTAAAAACAACAAACTGTGATATAAAGAAATAATTTATAAAGATTAAGACCAAAAAAGTCAATGAATAGACTCAAAGTTACATATATTTCCCCAAATAATTTTACTTAGTGCTGGCTTGATGGATCACTTAAAATCATCCTCCACTATTTTTAGGAACAAATACCAGAGGAGTCCTCTTACATAGCCAAGCTGTATTTCTGGAACCTATGAGCTAAGGAACAATCCATATTACCTTTTCTCTTGCACTGTAAATCAGAATTTTCCTAGAAAAAATTATAGCACAGACCAGCCTACAAAGTTATTTTGGAACACAGGTAAGTTTTAGTCTTTTTCTAATCTAGCCTTTTAAAAATAAAGACTAGAGATTAAAACAGTATATAAAACATTAGAGTTGCTGGGCTCGGTAGCTCAGCCTGGAATCCTGCGCTTTGGTAGGCTGAGGTGAGTGAACTGCCTGAGCCTCTGGGTTCAAGACCCGCCTGGGCAACTTGGTGAGACCTTATCTCTACAATAAATAAAAAATTAGCCAGGCATGGTAGCACACGCCTGTACTTCCAGCTATTTGGAAGGCTGAGGTGGAAGGATTGCCGGAGCCCAGTAGGTCGAGGCTGTGGTGGCCGGAAGTGGCCACTGCACTCCAGTGTGGGCGATGGAGTGAGACTCCAACTCAAAAAAAACAACAACATTAGAGGATTCACTATTCTGATGACTCCTTATGCCAAATAAACTGTGACATATTCTCTATTTTTATAAATAAAACATATGCTTGTTTTGTCTCAACTTGTTTTATGATTTCAAATTAATATTTCTGGCTCAATATGCATAATTTGTTTTACTCCAGAAGTCTTTGTAAGAATCTTTAATTAGTTCATATTTCAGATATTTAATCTTATGTCTATTCTAGGCAAGTAGAGTACAACTGCCAAGAATCTATCAAATCATTAACATTTGCAGAAATGTCCAACAATGCCACTAACATTTGCTTAACTCAGCTAAAGTCAGGCTTCCACTGGTGTTTATTTTTAAATTTATCCTTTTACAATTTCAAACACAGTATAAATTATCTAAACATTTGCTAGCTGACAGTTATGTATTTACCTCTGGATAATTGCTTCATGAATTCTCCGATACATGTAGCATTCCACAAACAACCAAGGTGAGTGGAACCACCTTGGTTTTCCGTCACTTTCATTTAAAAGACTTTGTTGATATTCTAGGTACTGATTCCATATGTCAGTGTCAACAAACTTCTCAACCAAGGGGATAATTGGTTTATCTGTTTGCAGTTCATTCCGTAACTTAGAAAGAAGAGAAATAGCTTTCTTTTCAGCTTCCATGCCCTCCTGAGGAAATAGACAAAAAATTGTATTTAATTTCTCTAGGGTAACACATTTTTTTTTTTTTTTTTAGTTGGAGTCTCACTCTGTCACCCAGACTGGAGTGCAGTGGCCGCTCCCGGCCACAGCAGCCTCCACCTGCTGGGCTCCTGCTGGGCTCCGGCGATCCTTCCGCCTCAGCCTTCCAAGTAGCTGGAACTACAGGCACGCTCTCCATGCCCGGCTAATTTTTTATTTAGTGTAGAGATGAGGTCTCGCCAAGTTCAGGCAATCCACTCACCTTGGCCTCCCAAAGCGCGGGATTACAGGCTGAGCCACGGAGCCCGGCTGGGTAACACATTTTAACAGACCTAATTTACATTTTATGTCTTTGGTGTAAACATTCAATTCAGAATTGTTAAGTTGTAAATCAAAGAGCACACAAAGATCTCATATCAAGATAATAATACCTTATCTACCCGGCCTTATCTGGGGCGGGAGAGCACTCATGTGAATTATTTACTTACCATTAAAAAAATTTTTTAAGACTGGAATTGATGGCTCAGCCTGTAATCCCAGCACTTTGGGAGGCCAAGGCGAGTGGATTGCCTGAGCGCGTGGGTTCGAAATCAGCCTGAGCAACTTGTTGAGACCTTGTCTCTCCAATAAATCAAAAATTAGCCGGGCAGAGTAGCACGCGCCTACAGTTCCGACTACTTGGAAGGCTGAGGTGGAAGGATCGCAGGAGCCCAGTGGCTGTGAATGCGCCATGGCACCGCAGCCTGAGCAACAGAGTTAGACTCCAACTCAAACAAAATAAAAAAATTTTTTTTAACTTCATGAGGTACATGAAGTTAGTTATCTAGGCATTTTGCATGATGAGGTCTGGGGTTTCAGTGACCTCATCATTCAAATAATGAATATGATATTCAGTGTTCAACCCTTGCCCCTCTCCCTCCCTCCCCCTTAGAAGCCCACAGTGTCTGTTCTTATCTTTACGTGTACATATAGCCAGTGTTTAATGCCCACTAAGTGAGAACTTGCGGTATTTGGTTTTGTTTCTGTGTTAATTTGTTTAGAATGGCCTCCAGCCGTATCCATGTTGTTGCAAAGGACATCATTTCATTTTTTATAGCTGCATGGCCCTTTTGTTATCTTCAGATGCAATGACCATCACCTGCAGAGGGAAAGGAACCACTGCCATATTTTCCTTGTCTTTCGTGCTTCCATATGTATTCTTCCTTCACCACTGACATGACTAGAAAAGGAACTCAGGCCTTTTGGCAGCTCAAAGGTGTTTTTCATTCCTTGTTTTCCACGGAGTTCCAGATAGGTGAGACACCCTGATAAACAAGGTTCTACAGTATTATCTCACATAATAGGCCAATGGGAGAGGGGCAAATGTCATGGGATCAGAATAAAGTGAAAAGGACTGAGAACCTTTGGTTTTATACCAGCAAGATTCTGTCCCATTTTTTAAAAATAATGTAAACCTATTTAGACACATACAGAATAAAATGTAGGAAAAAAACATCAAGCCCAATTAAAAACCTAATTCTTACCTCTCCGTGTTTCTCAAAAAATTCACTTTTGTGTCGATGCAATGTATCAATAGCCTTAGTCAAGATCTGTGGTATTCTGTCTTTAATTGTAAGATATGCAAATGATCTAGAAAAAAAGGCACACAATATATTAGCTAGTGGCATCAACACTAGAAGATAGCCATATTTTAGTTTCTGGAACACCTCAACTAAATTCAAATTCCTTTTCATGCAACTAGTAAAAGGTAAACTTGTATTGTGTGACATACAAAAATCTGAAAACCTCTCTGTATGTCATGGAAGCCAAGTAGTCTCAGTGCCTCTAATCTCAGATTCTCCCTGAAGTCAGTTTAATCATTCTTATCTTTTCCATTCCATTCCTTTTCTTTTCCTGAATCAGAAACTAGCTTAACAATGTGATAGGACAGAAAAAGGATTAGCCTAGAAATCAGATAGGTTCTCGCCCAGTCTATTACCAACTGACTGACTTCACCTTAGAAAGATGAATGAGGCAGTGGATCTAAACCCACCTTAAAGACTGATGTGCTTGAAAAACAAGAATTAAAGGTATTATGAGCCTGTTTCTCTCTTAAATCTGTTCTAAGTCCATTTTAATTCTTTTCCAAATTTTCCCCACTGCCTTCTCTATCTGCACAATAGACTCCTTCCATCCTGTTCTGCCCCTAAACAAATTAAGGCACGCCGAATCACTCTTGCAGCTTTCCCCACCAAAAAATTAGAGATTATATAGATGTGTCAAAGAATGAAGCTGGAGATGAAGAAAAATGAATACGTGCATAAAATTAAACATATTCTTGATTTTATACAAAAACCAAGATTTAGATTGTTTTATATAATTAGTTTTTTTTAAAGGAAATACATGTGATTCAGGAAGAAAAAAACATGCTTTATTGGATGGTAAAATTATTTGCCGTTTTAAACATAGAACACAGAGCTTAGCTGACCCGTGATTGGATCTTCAGATCAAAAGAGAGAATTGCTAGCAGGGCTCGGTAGCCCAACCTGTAATCCCGCCCTTTGGGAGGCTGAGGTGAGTGGATTGCCTGAACCCGCGGGTTCGAGACCCGCCTGGGCAACTTGGTGAGCCCTCATCTCTACAATAAATCAAAAAATCAGCCAGGCATAGTAGCGCGCGCCAGTAGTTCCAGCTACTTGGAAGGCTGAGGCGGAAGGATTACCGGAGCCCAGCAGGTTGAGGCTGCAGTGGTCGGGAGCGGCCACTGCACTCCAGTCTGGGTGACAGAGACTCCAACTCAAAAAAAAAAATTTTTAAAAAGCCGGGCTCGGTGGCTCAGCCAGTAATCCCGCGCCTTTGGGAGGCTGAGGTGAGTGGATTGCCTGAGCCCGCGGGTTCGAGACCCGCCTGGGCAGGTGATACCTCATCTCTACAATAAAAAAAAAAAAAAAAATTAGCCACTCGGAAGGCTGAGGCGGAAGGATCGCCGGAGCCCAGCAGGTCGAGGCTGCGGTGGCCGGGAGCGGCCACTGCCCTCCAGTCTGGGCGACAGAGTGAGACTCCATCTCAAAAAAAAAAAAAAAAAAGAGATAGATAATTGCTAAATTATTAGGTTGTACCTTAAGTACGCCTTTAAAAAGTTTCCTCAACTATACACATTTTTTTTAATGGCAAACACTTTCTGACTCTGGTGCTTTAAATATATCCTAAAACTTGTGATTAAGTTTTAACATGCACAGTAACAACTCTGATCAGAATTTAATTTCTTAAAATCACTACTATGCAGGGAAGAAACATTAAGTCAATTGACACTTGAATTTTCCAAGGCAGCAGATACAGTAAGAGACAGTCCCTCTTTGAGATCTTGCTGTAATAGAAAAGCTGCTTTTTCTAACTACTGCATTTCCTCCGACTGAAGCTGCACCTCTGGGGTAAAGATCCTGGCGAGGGCTAGGGCGAGGCCGAGGCCACCAGGGCAACCCGGTTTAGGGAGCCACTCACCCCCTATAGTGACCCAGCGCCTGAGCGCCTGCTTAGCAAGTGTGGCCTCAGCCTACTTCCCTCCCAGGTCAGGGTCATTTTCTTCAAAGTATTCTCATCTACTGCAATATTGTGAGGGTCCCGTTTCAACTATAACCTTGGCCATTCCATTTATCCAAATAGGTGTTATTTTTACGGTCGCCTACCACTTTACCCAAGCATCGTATCGTGACGACTAAAAAGGAAAAAAAAAACAAAACTACACTCTTTTAAATTGAGAAGTTATGATTTGATCGGCAACAGAAGACACGAGAGTCCCAACTTTTACTTAACGCCCCCCCCCCCCAAGGCGCGTTAAGCGGATACAGGAAAGGGGACCGCAAACCGCAAGGAAGAGCCCGCAGAGCCGCTCCCGGCCCGGACGCCCTCCCCGGGGCCGCCCCGCTCTCGACCTCGAGCCAGTCCCCGAAACCCCGAAAAGGCGCCCCTCGGAAGCCGAGACCGGCGGCGGGACTCGAACACAGCCCGTGGGGCGGCGGGCGCCCTCCGCACGTTACGCGCGGATGCCCAGCTAGGCCCGGCTTTCCGCAAAAGCGGGGAGGAGAAGAGCGAGACAAACCCCACGTCCTGTCCTGACAGAGGCGCCGGAGGAGCCGCCATCGCGATCCGCGCTCCTGGCCCCGACGCTCGGCTTCCAACGGCCGCAGTAACCGAAGCGGCGGCGGAGCCAAGAAGGAGGAGCCAGGCTAGGAAAGAGGCGGCTTTAAAAGAGGGGGGGGGTTTGAATGAAGAAACTTTATTGGGTGCCTGTACAGGCAGCAGACAGTGGCTAGCTCGGGGACGCGGAGATCTTCCGGCGACAAAGGCGGGGACAGCGGAGGGTGACGAGAGGAGCGGAAGAAGGAAGCGAGCGGAAGGCGGAAGCAAGCCGGCGAGAACCGGGAGGACCCAGGGCCTAGGGAGCGGAAGAGGTCGAGGCGACGCGACTCACGTGGTCAGGCGGTCACGTGGCCCGAGCGAATCGCTCTCCGCCCGGCCCCGAGTTCCGTGCGCCTGCGCAGTATTGGGCGCTGGGAGCAAGTGCTCTTACAGCCGCGGGCTTGGCTGCGCGAGGGGGAGACTGCGGCTCTGACTGTCTTCTCCTCCGTCCTGCGGAGGAAGCTTGCGCCCTTGGCGCTTCCTTTTTCTCTTCCGGCGGAGAGGTTAGTACACTGCCTTTCCCTGAGAGCTTGTATGGTCCGGCACGGAGGTCTCCGCCTTGGCTCCTGGCCTCCCGAAACCTCTGGCGCCACACTCACAAGTTACCTCAGTACCGCTGTGGTCCCATGCCCCTTCCTTACAGTGATCTTTGGTCGATTGAGCTAGGACTAAAAAGCACTCAGTCAGAAAACTCTTAACCCTTTTTTGAGCCAGTGCATAGAGCTCATTGCAAAGATCAATAAAAGGTATGCTCCCAGAGGTTAGCCCACTCATCCATTGAATCGTAGCTTAGCTGTAACCGTTTTCTTAATCGGTATTATTGTTCTTTAAAAGCTGGGATGTTCCCAGGAACTGAGTATTGTATCTCATTTTTTAAAAATTCAATTGAATGTCTACTGTGTGCTACGTACTGTTGTCACAGGAGATACAGCATGAACAAAACACGAGAATCTGTATTTTCAAGGATTTTACATTCTAGAGGAGGGAAACAAAAATTTATCCTCTCCTCTTTTTTTTCCTTAGCATTGTCGTTCTCTAACATGTATTTTATTGATTTACTGTGTTTATTGTCGGTCACCCCAATGTAATGTAAGTTTTTTTTTTTAAATAAGGATTTTTATCTATTTTACTTTCAGATGTTTTATTAGCAACTAGGACAATACCTGACACATGGTAAGAACTCAGTTTATGTTTGTTGTGTGAAATAATGAACAAAAAATCCAAAATATGCAAGTGGTGTTGAATACAGTGGAGAAATGTAAAGTGGAGGAAGATAGAGAGTGAAGTGGTTGGGAAGCCTTCATGGGTAGGAGACGTTTGAGCAAAGATCTGAATGAAGTGAGGGAGTGAGTATTACAGATCCTGGTAGACGAGCGTGAGGAATAGTTAGTGCAAAATCCAGAGACCTGAGTGAGGAGCAAAATGAGCGATGGAGAGAGCTGTGGGGAATGTTAGAGTGGTGGTGAAGAAGGGCCAAAGAATGTATGTAGTGCCCTGCGGGCCATTTTAAGAGCTTTGGCTTTTATTGTAAGAGAAATGTAATGCCATGAAATTTTGCGCAGAGAAAAGATGTAATTGGACTTAAGTTTTCAGAGGATCGGTTTGTTTGCTGTGTGAGAAGAATCTGTGGGAGGCCAAGAGCCAAATCAAGAGACCAGATAGGAAGTGATTACAATAAGAATCCATGGAAAACAACAACTTGGACCAAGCTGTCACAGAATTGATGATGAGAACTGATCTGAATAATGCCAGTGGGATTTACTGCCCCTTGGGTATGGAGAATAAAGAGGAGAGTCCAAGTGGACATCAGATTTTTGGCTTTGTCAAACATAAAGATGTAATTGCTGCTCGTGAATGGGAAGGCTGTAGGAAGAATAGTTTTTGTGGGAAGATCTCAGAAGCTTGTTTTTAAGCATGTTGCATTTTTTGTGTTTATCAGAATGGTTTAGAGATAAATATTTGATACTCATCAATAGATAGATGGTATATGAAACCAAGAGTTTGATTGAGATCACCAAGGGCCTAATACAGGAGAAAAAAGGCCCAAAGACTGAACCCTGGTGTGTTCTGTTCTTGAGGGGATAAGTAGCCAGCAAGAGAGACAGGAGATAAAACCAATGACTGAGGAAAAGTCATTGTGATATTCTGGAAGCCAAGTGAAGAAGGTGCTTCGAAGAGAGTGGAGTGATCAGTTGTATTGAGTATTACTTGATAGGTCAGGCTAAATGAAGACTGATAAATGACTATTAGACTTAGAAATGTGGAGGTCATTGGTGACCCTGACAAGTGAATTTTGGTAACGTGGTAGAAGATAAAAGCCTAACTGGAGTGGGTTTAAAATAAATCAGAGGAGTTGGTGACAGTGATTACAACTCCTTGTAGAGGAACTTTACTGGAAGGGAGTTTTAAAAAAACTTTAAAAAGATGTAGGACATGGGAAGGAAAATGGAATTGGGAGAGTTTTTTTAAGATGGGAGAAATTATAGCATAGTCATATGCTAACTGGACTGTTCCAGTAAAAAGGGAAATAAGCAAGGAAGAGAGAATGAGAAAGGCTCAATTCCTTCTGTGGGCAGGGAAGGATGAGATTCAGTGTACAGAAGAAGGACTTAACTCTAGATAGGATTGCGGACAACTCATCTGTCATAGCAGAAGAGAAAGCAGAGTATATATGGGCACAGACGCAGTAGGCAGACAGGTAGGTGATAGCAGGGAGTTCATCTTGTGGACAGGCAGCAGTATAGTGTCTTCTGATTGTTTCTATTCTGCCAGTGAAAGAGGAAGCAAGGTCACTGTTGAGAAGGAGGAGAAGCTTGAAGATTTTTTGTTTTTGAGTTGGAGTCTCACTCTGTCGCCCAGACTGGAGTGCAGTGTCCGCTCCTGGTCACCGCAGCCTCGACCCGCTGGGCTCCAGCCATCCTGCTGCCTCAGCCTTCCGAGTAGCCGGATTTGAGGATAGAGTAGAGAATAGAATATAGTGGAGAAATGTGGGATTGTTGAGCAGCGTAAAAGGGGTCGTAATTTTAGAGTGAGATCAGACAGGTTGGTTGCTTGTCTCCAGCCAAGTTCAGCTGCAGGAGTGTAGGCACAAATTAGGCGAATTATGTTTAATTAAGGTTGAGGTGATGTCACGTGGGTATATGGACGAGAGAGGGATACAAGGGATTTGAGTTGTGTGGGAGAGAGATGATACTGGTAGACCATGGAATATAAGCTGTGTGTGAAGGAAGTGAAGTCATGGGGAAGAAGAGACCGTGAAAAGGTTGTTGGATGATTGAATTGTAGGTCTCATTGGGGTTGAAGAATTGTTGGAACTGGGTAATGAACGGAGTAAGCCGGAAAGATAGGAAAAGGTGTTTGGATGGTAGAATGCTTGAAATTGGGTATAGGAGGTTACATTTACTTATGATGACAGGGTCTAGCAAGTGCTATCCTGTAGAAATACAGTGCAAGCTACACATGTAGTCTTAGACTTTCTAGAAGCTGGACTGGTAAAAGTAAAAAGTAGATGAAATTATTTTTGATAATGTACTTTATTTAGCCCAACATAGCCAAAAGTATTATTTCAACAAGTAATCAGTATAAAAATTGAGATCCGTTACTTTTAAAAAAAAACTAAGTCTCAATTGATACTAGTCACAGTTCAAGTGCTCAGTAGGAACATGTGTCCTAGTGGCTACTATGTAGGTCAGAGCATAATGACCATGGGAGTGAACAGCTGAGGGAGAGTGAAAAGCAAGATCACTCAGGAAGAGAGGTCAGAGGACTCAGAGGCCAGGTATTGGAGAATTGTCCCCACCACTGATCGGCATGGATATAAAAACTATCATGAATCATGACAGTGATAATATACCTGTGCCCGTTACTTTCACATTCTTTGTAATAGTGCTTCATGCAGTCTTCATATTAAGGGAGTCATTAGAGTTTGGAGGTGAGGAATTTCCTTAAAGAGAATGAAAGAATCCAGAACCAATGCAATTTCTAAATTTTTTATAGTTAGATTCCTCAAAACTGTTGGTTCAACTGACAGGGAATAGTACTAATTATAGGTGCACTACAGTAGCCCATTGGACTTAGAACCAAGCACAGAATAGCAACTTTTGAAGATGTTTTGAAAGCAGCAGGTTCTGCCTCCTAAATATCTCGTGTGGTCCCCAACCTTTTTGGCATCAGGTTCCAGTTTCGTGGAAGACAATTTTTCTACAGGGATGAGGGAATGGTTTCAGGATGATTCAAGCACATTACATTTATTGGGTACTTTGTTTTTATTATTATTACATTGTAATATATGAGAATCTAATGCCATCGCTGATCTGACAAGAGGTGGAGCTCAGGTGGTAATGCGAGTGGTGGGGAGTGGCTGTAAATACAGGTGAAGCTTGGTTTGCTTGTCTGCAATTTCCTCCTGCTGTGCGACTGGTACAGTACAGTATCAGTTTGGTGGGGGGGAGTTGGGAGCCTCTGACTGTGATTCATCTATGTTATCCTGAAGGGAAGTGATACAATGTAGTTGTTAAGAGTGTTGCCTTCAGAATTGGAAAAACCTGGGTTTTAATTATATCTCTGCAGTTTGCTAACTGTAAGCCCATGGCCTCCCTATACCTTATTTTCCTCATCTATAAAATGTCTCATATGGTCACTGTGAGGTGAAGCAGAGTATTCAGTGTGTAGAGAGTTCTCAGGAGTGATGTCTCAGTCTCTCTCAGTTCCTCCTGCACATTATTACCAAAAATATGTTTCTTAAACATACACTTGGCCACGTGACTCTCACATTCTAAAGCTCCGACTTCCCCTACCTGAAGAAACTCTTTAGGATGACTTAATTCGTTCTTCATGATATGGACGCGGGCTCCTTTTCAGTCCGTATCTCCTGTAACTGATGCCTGCCTCCCCCGAAGTGGCACCCTGTTTGTGAACCTGGGGCATTTGGTTGGTGATCCCTCTAGCCTTTCAAAGTCCCAGTTCACACGTCACCTCTGTGCCTATGCTATACTCACTCCCTACCCACATGCTTCCTTCTCTGGACCCCATAACAATATGTGCATCACATTATTCTGCTTCCTCTGCTGTGCTGTGAATTCTGAGATTAGTGATTCATACTTGCATCTCTAGCACCTAACATGCTGTTTTCTAAAGAGTTATTATCAAGTACCTAATAATAATGTAAGGAACACACTTCATATGGTAAATAAGGAGGGTCTGCTCACATAAACAGTCCATTCTGCTCGTCTGGAGTGTGTATGTGGATCTGATCTCGTCTGGAGTGTGTGCCTCATGCCCACTCCCATGCCTCAACCCAAGCTGGAAAGCACCTTCTGTTTCTAGAAGTAGCTTTCTGGGAGCCATTCCTGACTCTTCTTGTATAACTAGGCGATCTCCTTATGTGTTTCTGCTGCATCTTGTACTATATAGCTCAGAAGTAGCATCTATTCCACTGAATTGTAATGGGCAGTTGAAAATGCCTGTCTCCTCCAGGAAACCTTACCACCGCCATGGCAGGGCCCTATCTTTTCATGGAGGCATCCCTGGCCACAGCTTATTGCCTATCTCATTATGAAGGCTGAATAAATTTTGAATAAGGGAACTTGTAAGCATAGATTTTTAAATAGTTGATAGACTAATAAAGTAAATAAAGAGATCCCATTGTATATTTTTTAAGGTTCTTGTCATGTCAGTAGCATTATAATCTTGTAATCTACCAGAAAGATCAGTCGTTGACTAAAGGAAAAGTGGCAGAAACACTATTTATTTTTAACCTTGTTCTTTTACTAGAATTAGGTTAGGGTGTATCTGTTTTGCAGTTTTTTGTTTAAGAAATATTGCCTATTACCTAGGGAAATGTTATATATTTTCTTAAACATTAAAAAAACCCAACCTTGAACTTTGAATTCTTTGTCTTTTAGCTTGGGATGTGGTAATGCCAGCCAGATTCCTCAGTGCCCTGGCCGGATTTCACTGTGTATTATCAAAAGCATATCAGTGCCAAAGACTTGTTCATCTAATGTTAAAGCCACTTAAGGAATTTGAAAATACAGTGTGCAGCACACAGATCATATGTCAAAACTTGAATTTATTCTTTCCTGAAACAATAGCTGGTGGTTTGAATAAGTCTCGTATCCCAGAAATGAACCGTAAACTATCAGATACAAGAGTACTCTCTCCAGTAAATGCTGAGCATTGCCAAGATGAAAAATCATACCTTCTAGCCCGGAACTCATTTGGTACTCAGAAGAAAGTGACCCACACACCAAATCTATTGGGTTCTAAATGGTTTATAAAAATATTGAAGAGGCATCTCTCATCCGTATCAACTGAAACATTTGTTCCCAAACAAGAATTTCCACAGATCAAGAGACCACTAAAAGCATCCAGGACCAGGCAACCATCCAGGACCAACCTTCCAGTTCTGTCTGTGAATGAGGTAAGGTGGGTGTGGCTGTGACACTTGAGCTTCATGATCCTGAACTAGTGTGCAATGCAATACAGGCTTACTGCCAACAAAAGGGAATTGACAGCCATCCCAGACTTTTTTCCATCAAAATCTTTAAAGCTTAATATATACAAAGGGAATCAGAATCTTAATATTTAAGAATTGGTGGTACTCATTTCTGTAATTCCAGCACTTTGGGAGGCTGAGGCAGGAGGATTGCTTGAACCCAGGAGTTCAAGACAAGCCTGGGCAACATAACAAGACCATGTCTCTACAAGAAGTTTTAAAAAATTAGCCAGGCATGGTGGTGCGCACATGTAGTCCCAGCTACTAGGGAGGCTGAAACAGAAGGATCACCTAAGCCAGAGAGGTCGAGGTTGTGGTGAGCTGTGATCATGCTGTTGGGTGACAGAGTGAGACCCTGACTCAAAAAAAAAAAAAAAAAAGAATATAAAGACAAAATATAGGCAATAAAATATAGAAATATAGTTTATGAAAGGATTAGTGATTGGTCTAAGGAAACTTTGAAAATGAGGGCTTGTTTTAAGTTCAATGTAAGAATGGAACTGTTAAGAAAAGACCCATTTTTAAAAAATCAAATTAGAAATTCTTCATCAAATTTTTAAAAAATATTATAACTCTGCAGGTAAGCATTCAGTATAGCCTGTGATAACTGCTTGGGGTGTGAAATGAAGAGGGTTTTTTGTTTGTTTGTTTGTTTTTTTATCCTCTTAAGGTACAAGGGGGTATTTTTTATTCACTGTTAAGAGGTTTCTGGGAATTTTTCAGCTACAGTTTGCACTTCTCTAATAAACAGTGTACGGGTCAAGATCAAACCCCTAGTTAACCTTTGTATCTTACATAACACCTAGAACAGTGCCTTGTCACAATAAATATTTATGAAATTGGAAAGTGTTGAAAGAAGAGGTGGATATTTAATCTCAATAGTTACCCACACAAAAACAGGAATGTAGATATTTTAAACTTGATTAGGCCTCCTGAATCTGTCAGAAAACAGATTCAAATGTCTGTCTTCAAATCTTGATTCTGGGAAGTGGACCCTGAGCATGTTTGGTTTGGCTATGTTCTTATCACTGTGCCAGCCGACTTCCCTCTCTTGTTGAAGCTAGGAGTGAACGCATGATCTGTATGTTGGATTCTGGTTTGGTTTCAGTTTCTGTATGGTTTCTCTGCACCCAGGATGTGAAGGATGAAAGTATTGGATGGGTCCTACTTCCCTATTTTGAGTGCCTAGAGCTCTGGGGTAGTCTGAGAGATTCAGTGTTTAAGTGACTAAGATGACATTAAGTGTGAAAACTTGAATTCATGGCACATTCAAGTCATTTTTTTCTTTTGTTATATCTAGCAGCACAGTGCAGCAAGTTTCTTAGGAGAAGCTGATGTGGTCAAAGAAGTCCCTTTTTTTGTATTACTGGTTGAGAACTGTCAAAGAAGCTGTATTTCTCTGAGCTGTCCTTCCTGAAGAGCAGTCTTTATTTTTCTTTAGAATTTTTTTCTGCTTCCTTCCAAGAAAGGACTTGAAGTATATTTTAAAAATTTGACAAAGTTAGAAATAACATCATAAATGCTTTCACATTTGAATCAGAGCAAACAGTTGACATGAATAATAAATAAATGTTACCAAGTGCCTGATATGGATAATCTAGTTGAATATTTGGTTCTGAAAAATCCAATAATTAAAGAAAAAAAGGAATCATCCTGAGATTTATTATGTGCTATTTATTGTTGTTTGGAGTTGGGGGCAGAGGAAAATGTTTTAAGAGAAATACCTTCATCAAAAGAACAGGGAGACAGCCCACAGACTGGGAAAAAATATTTGCCAACTGTATGTCTGACAAAGGCCTAATACCTAGGATCTACAAGGAACTTAAATGTGTAGAAAAGAAAAAAACAGTCTCATTACAAAATGGGCAAAAGATATAAATAGACACTTCTCAAAAGAAGACATACGAGCAGCCAACAAGTACATGAAAAAATGCTCAGCCTCACTAGTCACCAAGGAGAAATACCTTTTTCTAGCACCAAAGTTAAGGAGTCATTTCAGGGGTCCTTTTATAGGAGACACTGTGTAACATAATAGTGTCTTCTGTTAGAGTTTGGCAAAAACAGAAGCCATATGTTGTCTTTCTGAAAGCACAGGAAAATAATAGAAAATCGTGTTTCTAAAGTGATCTGAGGTAATACAATTTTGGAACGTTATTTTTCTGAGTATTTTACCTTTTATAGAGAAAGCAGTCTTGAGGCGAGATTAGGTAACATATCCCTGAACTGAAGACTTACTCCCATCTGCGCCAAGTTGAAGACCACCCCATTTCCATGTGGATGTTATAGGCCTGGTGAATCCTTTGTTACAGGCTAACCCTTTATACCACTCTTGATGGAACCAAGGACAGGACTCTGTCTCCGAAAGTGTGTGTACTTGTGTCTTATTCCCGCAGTTGCTCCTGAGCTCATCCTGTGACCTCTGTTGGATGGTACACATTTGGAATCGGCTGAATGAGGTTTTAATCATTCAGTCATTCTCTATTGGAATTAAATTTGTCTTTACCTGGTCCCATTTGAAGAGATCATAACCTACTAAGATATTCACCCACATCCCATTGGCTTATAGTACATAAAAACAATAGCAAGGCTGGGCATGGTGGCTCTCACCTATAATCCCAGCACTTTAGGAGGCCAAGGCAGGAGGATCACTTGAGGCCAGGAGTTCAAGGACAACCTGGCCAACATAGCAAGACCTCCAACTCTTAAAAACAACAACAAAACATTAGCCGAGCATGGTGGCATGTACCTTTAGTCCCAGCTACTCAGTAGGTTGAGGTGGAGGGGTGGCTTAAGCTCAAGGGTTGCAGGCTTCAGTGAACTGTGTTTGCCTGACCACACTCCAGCCTAGGTGACAGAGCAAGACTCTGTATTGGAAAAAAAAATAGCAGCACTTCTTGTTAATGTCCCATTTTCAGGAGAAGAATGGCAGAGGATGAGAACCAGTGATCTGAGTGGCAGGGAGCCTGGCACAGGAGGGAGAGTGTTTTCAGACTGACAGCACAGTGACAATTACTAAAATTACTAGTGGGTTGTTAATCATTTTTTGAAGAATGAAGTAGAATAGAAAATGCCAGAGTGCATTTCTCAGATAAAGATAAATATGATAAATACTGGTTTGAGAAACTTGATGGCAGTTGTTGGTGTGTGTGAATATATGTATATAGTACTATGTATGTAAAATGATTTCTCTTCATAGATTGTTGTCAAAAAGACAAAAATGTTCCATATTTTACACTTTTGTCTCCAATCATTACATCACAGGAAAAGATGCATTTTTTTCTTTAGTATGATCTGTTTCTACTTCTGATACCAAATATGTGGGGTTTTTTTCCCCTGCCCCGGCCAGTTCAACAACTCTGCAGACACTAGCAGGGTGTCCTGCAGTTCAGTTCAATCCTAACGCTGGCCAGAGTGAGCGCGGAGCCCACAGTTAGTTAAGGTCAACCCACAAGACTGCCCTCTGCTTCAGACACCAGTCACAAGTCCCAGGTAACACCTGTACCTCTGGCCAACTAGCTACAAATCAGGTTCCCATGAACCCCTTCTCAGGTTGATAATTTGCTAGAATGGTTCACAGAACTCTGAGAGACACTTTATTTACATTTACTGGTTTATTTTAAAAGATACAAGTGAACAGCCACACAAAGGTGCATAGGGTGAAGTCGGGAAGGGCCCAAACACAGGAGCAACTGTCCCTGTGGAGTTGGAGGGTACCACCCTCCCAGCAGGTAGACACATCGACCAACCCAGAAGCTCTGCACACCCCATTTTTCAGGTGTTTTCCTTGAGGTTTCATCCTGTATACCTGATCCATTATTAACTCAGTCTCCAGCCCCTCTTCTCTCACTTCCCCAGAGGTTAGGAGTGGGGCTGAAAGTTCCAAGCTTCTAATCAAAGTGTAGTCTTCTAGCAACTAGCCCCCATCCTGAAGCTATCCAGGATTCCACCAGGGTCACCTCATTAAAACAAAAGGTGTTTCTATTACTCATGAAATTCCAGTGTCACCGGAAGCAACGACTAAGTCCAACAAAAATGCTATCACCCCTGTTACTTAGATTACAAGGGTTCTAGGAGCTCTGTGCCAGGAACCAAGGCCAAATATAACTTACATATCACAATTTCCACAGTCATACAGAAGCAACACTGCCATAATAATTTTCTCTAGCAATAGAGCATGAATAAAAACAAATTTGTTAAAAGTGATCCATCTGAGCATGCAGCACTACTGAAATGAGAGTCTGGATTTCTAGCCCCATCTGCTGGACTGTGTCTTTTGAAGCCAGGAAAAAAAAAAAACAACAACAACACTGAGATCCAGTGGTTTGGGAGTTATTTTTGTTTTCTGGGGTTTTTTTTTAAACGTTTGAAAATAGAAAAGCCCTAGGTCTTAGAACGATTTTAGGTTGGTTTGGCACATCTATTTAAGGGCAAGCTTTTGGCTACCATCCTAAAGCCTTAAATTTATGTATACACATGTAATTAATGTTTAATAAATAAGGATTCACTGTAATAATCCAGAAAAAGACATGTATGGAAATGAAAGCTTCTCACAAATAACAGTGCCTTTAATTAACAAGAGGGGAAAAAAAGCAAAGGCAAGACTCTCCATAGTTCTCTTTCCCTTTTCCAAATGGGTTTAAGTAAAAACTTGAAATTTAAAAGCAAAGGAAACAGAACCAAAACAAGATGTCTAAAAAGTCAAATCTTAAAACTTGTGAATCATCTATTAATAGAAGAGACTCAGATCCAAGCAGCATAAGAGGATGCAGGAAGTGGCAAGCCCTGTGAGCAGAGGATACTGGAGGGCACTTGGAACCACATGGAATAGGAGATGCAGAGAGGAGGAAAGGGGACAGTCATCAGAAAACCCACGACACAGCTTTAGAAAGACCAAGTAAAAACATCTGCTTGGAGCTCAGAACGTATTTTTCTTATAAAAATAGTGATTGAGTGACCTATCTTGAGAGTTCAAAATAGTATACATTTTTAGCACAGATGGGCCTGGACAGACTTAAATGATGGTAAAGCTGACAGGAGACAGCAGGAACAGGTGGGAATGGTGTGGTCTGGAAAGCCTGGGCTCCCCCCACTCCACCCCAGGCCATTATTGGCTGATGTTCCACTTGGTCAAAAGATGGTGGTACCCTGAACTCAGTGGCTCACGCCTATAATCCCAGCACTTTAGGAGGCTGAGATGGGAGGATCGCTTGAGCCTAGGAGTTTCAGACCAGCCTGGGCAACATAGCAAGACCTCATCTCTATAAAAATTAAAAAATTAGCCAAGCATGGCAGTGTGGACCTGCAGCCCCAGCTGCTGGGGAGGCTGAGGCTGAATGATCGCCTGATCCCAGGAAGTCAAGGCTGCAGTGAGCCGTGATCATGCCACTGTACTCCACCCTGGGTGACAGAGTGAGACCCTGATTTTACAAAAAGATGATGGAAACATCTAGTCTTCCACTTGATCAAAAGATGGTAGAAATCTGGATTTTGTGTGAAATCTCTGTTTATTGTTTACAGATCACATTTTAGAAATGTAGTTTAGGTTAACTCGAGTTGGATGGTTCTGTGAGCTGCCAGTTTACAATTCCTATTCTAGAGAAGAAGACAGCCACTACCACTTTCAGTATACTTATGGGAAGGCCCTTCTCCGGTCTAGCTTGTGACCTTTTTATCTTTTTGTGCCACCTCCTCTTCCCATGCCTACCCATATCAGTTGTTGCAATCACAGAAGGAATTCTGGCGTCCAGCTTAATGGCCTGGTTTTACCTGGTGAACTTGTGTAAATTTGTCTGGCTTCACAGAGTAGGACCTTTCTGGCGCTCTCACCAGGATTCTTTCTTTCAGTAGGCTTAACTTCTGTACTCATGTCCACTTTTTTTTCTTTTTGAAGCAGGATCTCACTCTGTCACCCAGGCAGGAGTGCAGTGGTGCCGTTATAGCTCCTTGCAGCCTCGAACTCCTGGGCTCAAACAATCCCCTTACCTCAGCCTCCTGAGTAGCTAGAACTGCAGGTGTGAGCCACCACATGTAACTAATTTACAAAAAATTGTAGAGTTGAGGTCTTGCCTGTTCACCTAGCCTCAAGCGAGTCTCCTGTCTCAGTCTCCCAAATTGCTGGGATTGCAGGCATGAGCCACCGTTCTCAACCATGTCAACTCTTTAACTCCATGGAAACCTTAAAAAGAACAGCTGGCACGCATAGGTCTAAACCTTGCGCACATTCCTGATCTCTAAACTCTGGTAACTGTCTCTGCTTTGGCTCTTTTGATCCATATGCATTTGTATGTCAGTGAGTTCTTTCTTCCATATGTGCCTATGGGAATTAGCTTCTCAGTTATCTGCTAGTTTGGGAGGAATTCACAGTTGTCTGCTAATGCGGGTGCCACATCCATTCCCTAGTCATTTTAGCTTCTATGACTTTTCATTTTTTTCTAACTGAATTAAACTCATTTTGCTTATGAGTGGCCATTTTATTGACTTTAGATTGTTCAGTTTGTGTGGTTCCTCAAGTCTGTTCCTGTTTAAACCACACAGTGGAACTTTGTGACAGATTGGGGCAACAAGTTAGGGCAGGGTCAGGCCATTTCTTGAAACAAGCCAGGGGTTAGAGAGGCAGGAAGGAGCTGATAGGCCACTTCTCTAGCATTTCACACTAGGAATGCAACAGAACAGGAAGGAATTGGGAGCTGAGATGAGTGGGTCTTGAGAAGAAGTATTGATTTAGTGACCTCATAAGCTTCTTTTAGCTTCTAACAGATGCTGAACACCTGTATCAGAGTCCTGAGTTCACATTTGTCAGCTTGTTTACATTTTACAGCAACCTATAAAGTAGTCATTATTGCTATTCTGATATTCTTTTAAAACTTTAATTCAAATCTGTGCCTGAAGTCTTAACTCTTATGCCAGTAGCTTTCAAACTTTATTGACCACATCCTATAGTGAGAAATATATTATATACATTTGCATACACCTATACAGTGTATATACATGGACACATATAAGTGACAGAAAACTTCATAAAATGATGTATATTGTGAATAATGTACTTTAATATTTTTTATTTAATATTTTTTCAAAGCTCACTTGGGTCAACTAAATTGATATGAGAGCTCACTAGTGGGCTGTAACCTACAATTTGAAAAAAACATTGCGATGTATTGCTTACCATGTGTTTATTGTATAGACACACCATGAATGTCTGCATGTCCGCACAGACAAAATGCATGGTGCATGAACCAAGCCAGCACACATTGTCAGGTTTACAGACCTTGTTGTTTAATTTAACCAGAGTAAAACACTGTAATTCTTTGGAGGACTTAAAGGAATCTCTGCCTGTACAAGGCTACTGATAAATTAACAAATGACCCCAAATACTAATGTAACGTTGAAAAAGAGTCATGGAAACTCAGGGTTGAAGAGACTTTAAATATCCTTTCATCCAGTCACTCATATGATACCTTAATCTTCTACGCCTTTTGTTCATCTATGCTTGAAACACTACTAGGTGGATAGTGGCTTGCCTTTCAAGATAATCCATTCCATCTTTTTGGCTAGTGGGAGCAAGTTATTTTGTAGATTGCACTGAAGTTTGTCTTCCTGTAACTTTGTTCTCGTCATCCTCATCGCATCCTTCTTTGCAGAGTGGACTCCAATAAGGTGATTCGGCAGCCATCACAGGTGCTTTAGCCTCTTGGTAACCCATGTTGTGCTCGTCTCCCTGAAACAGGACCTGATGCACTGCATAGCGTTTGCAACAGCAGATGAATATCATCTGGGAAGTCTGTCTCAAGATCTGACCTCCCACGGATACGTTGAAGTAACAAGTTTGCCTAGAGGTACTTCTTGAACCAGGGCCAAGTATGTTAAGATGTATTGGATGTTTTTCCTATGATACTGTCTTAAGTATGCATTTGTTTGCATTTCATTTTCTTTTTAAAGGATTGTATTATAAGAGTGGCGTTGAATCTCTTTATACAAATGACATATAAAGATAGGAAATTAAATTTAGTTCTCAGATGGAGATCGGTATGATTTAGTTAAAAAATTTTATTTGACTGGGCTCGGTGGCTCAGCCTGTAATCCCAGCACTTTGGGAGGCCAAGGTGAGTGGATTTCCTGAGCCTGCGGGTTTGAGACCCACCTGGGCAACTTGGCAAGACATCGTCTCTACAATAAGTCAAAATTTAGCCAGGCATGGTAGCGTGCACCTTTAGTTCCGGCTACTGGGAAGGATCACTGGAGCCCAGCAGGCTGATGCTGGGGTGGCCATGAGCTTGACACTGCACTCCAGCCTGGGCAACGGAGTAAGACTCGAACTCAAAACAAAAAAAAAGTTTTATTTATAAGATTGTTATTACTTTAGGTGGTCAGAAGCCATGCCACTTCATTTCTTTCACATTAAAAAGCTGTTTTAGGCCTTTACAATTTTTTTATTTTAAAGATGTGGGGTACAATTCAGGGTTGATAGCTTGAGGCCAGGAATTTCAGACCAGCCTGGGCAACATAGACCTTGTCTCTACAAAAAATCAAAAAATTAGCTGGGCATGGTGGCACCTGCCTTGTAGTCCCAGCTGAGGTAGAAGGTTTGCCTGAGCCAAGGAGGTCAAGGCTGTGGTGAGCCATGATCATGCCACTGCACTCCAGCCTGGGTTAGAGGGAGACTGTAACTCAAAAAATAAAAGTTGTTTTAGTATTGAAGAAGAACCATGAAATTGATAAAAGTGAGGAGAGCCTTAAAAAAGTTTACTAGTTGACTCTAATACTTTAAAACTAATAAAATTAGTTAAAGTAAAAAGTAAACACAATGAATATAAAAAAGAGAATTAAGATGAACTTCACTGAGGATTTTAGGATAGTATCAAAGGATTCTTGAGAAAATAGCCTGCTTTACATTAAAAAAATAAATAACTTAGAACATGTTGATAAAAAAACTCGATAGCCCAATACCTAAAAAATTATTAATTTATCTTAGAGTAGCAAAAATAGATTGAAAGCCTCCCTCCTACAGAAAAAGTTCTTAAAAGAGTCATTAATCCCATAAGAAACAGTTGAAATGTCATTCAGCCTTAATGATCTGAATAGCCTGTGCAGTTTGATAACAAAACAAGCATAGTTGACTTAGACAAGCCAGAGATATGTCCAGAGCCCCTAAGATGAACAGTTGCCCAGGGATGTCATTGGCTGACACTGAAGGCTGCCAGCAATGTGGTCTGGGCATCACAGAGTTGGCACCTTCACTGCCCAGTGTCTTTCCTGTCTAACTTAGGTTTGCTTTTGGTTCTATAGGCCAGCTTTGTCCTAGGCAGAGTGTAGTACTTAGGGAAGCTGGAGTTCACCAGCAAAAAGGTAGCTTAGGAGTTGATCTCTGTCTGATTCACTCATCTCACAGCCTCAACCGGAATTCTGAAGCTTTGAGGGTCCTAATTTTACATTAAGAAATGATATATAACTTTTAATAATTAATAGTGGTATACTCGTTAACTGATATATTAACATATGTTCATAATTGATATTATAGAATATACTTATAAATATTAATATACTATGATACTATGTAAAGCAACTACTTATTGATGAATGTTGTTATATATGTTTAATAATATTAAAAAGGTTAACATTTTAAAATAGTTACAGGCAGCTACAGTGGTAGCTTATGATTAACCTTGAAATCATATATGTTTTGAAATAGTATCTTTACTTCTGTATATTTTCTATTGCTTTATACTTTATACTTTAAAAATCAGCAGAATGGGTAATTTGGGAATATTAAAACTGCATTACTAGTAAAATGGTATTTAAAGGAAGCAGATACATGATGCTTCTTCAGCTTTTATTTTAAATTAATTTTGTAGAAAGAAGTTTAATTCTTGAAGCTTGGTTGTATTGAATTGAACGCTTTACTAATTATTAACTGGGTTAGTCATTGTTCAGTCAAAATGGGTATGAATTAGCAGGGGGTTTTTTTTGTTGTTTTTTTTTGAGTTGGAGTCTCACTCTGTCGCCCAGACTGGAGTGCAGTGACTGCTCCCGGCCACTGCAGCCTCAACCCTCTGGGCTCAGGTGATCCTTCCACCTCAGCCTTCCAAGTAGCCGGAACTACAGGCGCACGCTACCACGCCCGGCTAATTTTTGACTTTATTGTAGAGATGACGTCTCGCCAAGTTGCCCAGGCAGGTCTCGAACCCGCGGGCTTAGGCTATCCACTCACCTCAGCCTCCCCAAGCGAGGGATTTACAGGCTGAGCCACCGAGCCCGGCTAGCAGTTTTAAATGGCACTAATAAGCCGGGTGCAGTGGCTCATGCCTGTAATCCCAGCACTTTGGGAGACAGAGAAGAGAGGATTGACTGAGCCCAGGGGTTCGAGACCAGCCAGGACAACTTGGTGAGACCTCATCTCTACAATAAACCAAAAAATTAGCTGGGCATGATAGCTCATGCCTGTAGTTCCAGCTTACTTGGAAGGCTGAGGTGGAAGGGTTGCCTGAGCCCAGCAGGTCCAGGCTGCAGTAGCCGTGAGCATGCCACTGCACTCCAACCTGGGCAACAGAGTGTGACTCCAACTCAAAAATAAATAAATAAATAATACTAATAATAGTATCATAGGTTGTTGGATGTTTTATGAAAATAATTATTTATGGTCTCTTTCTTATGGTCATATTTTCATTTTTGTATATTAAATCCTTTCAGAAACCATAGTAGAAAAATGGAAATTGTGTTAAAGAGCATTTCATCATATCTAAGAAATGATCATAAGTGCTTTATTAAAATGTTTATAGGTGACTCTTGCACCATTGTGTTGCCTTGTGACATAACTTTTTATTCATTTATTTTAAATCATAGATGCAGCCAATATTTTGGTGATGGGTATGGAAAGTTCTGCAAAAGAAGGTGATCCTGGAACAATATTCTTCTTCAGGTAAGAAAGGAAAGAAATCCCAATGGGAAATGGGTTCATAGCCAAGTAACTCTCGTCTTTAAAGGTTCAGATGTACCTCTCTTAACCATAAATGTGTCCAAAATGTGTTTGTGATTTACATTTATTATTTGGTTCTTATTTAATCTGGGAGAAGCCTGGATAACAGAGCAAGACCTCATATCTACAAAAAAAAATAAGAAGGTGTGTTGTGATGCATGCCTGTAGTCCCAGCTAAGGTGGGAAGCTAAGATAGGAAGATCACTTGAACTCAGGAGGTCAGGGCTATGCAGAGCCATGATCATGTCACTGCCCTCCAATCTGGGTAACAAAGTAAGACCCTGACTCAAAATCAAAATCATCATCATCATCATCTGGGAGATTTTTGTCAGTTTTAGGTATCCTCTAGTTAAATTCTCTTATGAAATAAAGAATTTTTCAGACAAGTAAATAATCTTTCTCTGGCTTGTTTTTTTATACATGTGGATCTTATCTCCAGAGACTTTAGGCTGGGACCCTGACTTATAGTTGCTATTCCTTTTCTTGAAAGCTTGACCTAATACCAAATACTCTAGGATAACTAACTGGAAATGATGGTAAATGTAAGATAATCTCCCATCATCCTCACCACAGCTGAGGAAACTGAGAGTGACTGTTATTCCCTTTGCAGCTGAGGAAACTGAGGGTGAGAGGGGTTCAGTGAATTACCCATAGTCATGGGATTAATAGGTGGCAGGACTGAAACATATGAAACATCTGTAAGAATCACAACTTTTTTTTTTGTCACCCAGGCTGGAGTGCAGTGGCATGATCATGGCTCACCAGAGCCTAGACTTCTGAACTCAGGCAATCCTTCTGTCTTCAGCCTCCCAAGTAGCTGAGACTACAGGCATGCACCACCACACCTGGCTATTTTTTAAAATTTTTGTGGAGATGACGTCTCACTATGTTGCCTAGGCTGGGCTCGAACTTCTGGATTCAAACAATACTCCTGCCTTGGCCTCCCAAAGTGCTGGGATTACAGGTGTGAGCCACCATACCTAGCCTTCCACAGCTGTTAAAAGTATGATCTTTTATTCCTCATCTATAACAGGGTCTGCCTAATGAGAGCTAAGACAGAATCTCAGAAAATGTCCTCACTCTATTTTCTATGGATCAGAATTGAACTGAGTATGGAAGAATCTAGATATGTGAAGTCATATAGTATTATAATAATAGCTATTTATTCTACAAACCATGTGAGAAATCATGAATTTTTGAGAGATCATATTTTATCAAGAATCAAGAAAGTCATTCTTATTTTCACAAGTTCATATCTAATTAGTAAATGAAGCATATTTTAAAAAATTGCATCCTGGACACATTCTAGATGTTACCTAAGCGTGGCTTTATATATGACCATAAAAAATGTTTTCTCCCTCTGACTTAGCTGGTTCTTTTTTACTTTTTTTTTTTAATCAGGGAAGGAGCTGCTGTGTTTTGGAATGTGAAAGACAAAACTGTAAGTGCAAATAAAATGGAAAAGCACAAAAATCTAGTTGTCTAAGAATGAATTGTTAATTAGCACTCAATCTGAACTATTAGAAAATAAATGAATAATACACAACTTATTTGTACTATATTACATGATATCTGTTTTATCAGTTTCATCTTCCAAAATTTGACTTATTTTGAAGTTTCCTGTATTTTCTTTTTTCGGACTACATACTGATTTGTGGAGAATCAGAAACATGTTAACTACACTGAAACAGACAGAAGTCCTATATACTTTGCATGTGATAGTGTGCAGAATGAATAATGTATACATAGTTAGCTGGAAGCTGGTTGCAATGACTCTTATTTTAGGTCAAGTTTTCTAGAACTTATCACTCATGGGAAATAATTTCTTCAATATCCAAAACAGGATTTGTTTAATACAACCTTTTTAGAAGCAGGTTAGTCATATACATCAAAGCTTTATATTTAACTCAGCAGCTTTACGCCTAGAAATTGATGCAGAAAAATTAATCATGATTATGCATGATGAATTATGTGCAGAAATGTTCATCAAAGCATTATTTATAATAGCAAAAATTAGAAGCAACCAAAATACACAATAATAGAAGGTTTGTTAAATATATCCATAGGATAAAATATACTACAGCCTACAGCCCCCCTTAAAAATCACGTAAGGCTGGCCTCGGTGGCTCAGCTTGTAATCCCAGCACTTTGGGAGGCTGAGGCGAGTGGATTTTCTGAGGCTACAGGTTCGAGACCAGCCCAGGCAATTGGCAAGACCTTGTTTCTACAATAAATAAAAAATTAGCCGGGCGTGGTAGTGCACACCTGTAGTTACAGCTACTTGGAAGGCTGAAGCAGAAGGATTGCCGGAGCCCAGCAGATCAATGATGAGGTAGCCATGAGTGTGCCACTGCACTCCAACCTGGGCGATGGAGTGAGACTCCTACTCAAAAAAAAAAAAAAGAGCCGGGCTCGGTGGCTCAGCCTGTAATCCCCTGCCTTTGGGAGGCTGAGGTGAGTGGATTGCCTGAGCCTGCGGGTTCGAAACCCGCCTGGGCAGCAAGACCTCATCTCTACAGTAAATCAAAAAATCAGCCGGGTGTGGTAGCGCATGCCTGTAATTCCGGCTACTTGGAAGGCTGAGGCGGAAGGATCGCCGGAGCCCAGCAGGTAGAGGCTGCGGTGGCCGAGAGCGGCCACTGCACTCCAGTCTGGGTGACAGAGTGAGACTCCAACTCAAAAAAAAAAAAAGAAAATTATGTAGAAAAATACCTCTTCCTGAAAAATTGCTTGTGTATATGATACAATTAAATTAAAAGAGCCAGTCACAAAATATAAGCAGTATAACATCAGCTGGTTCAAAAATATGCTTCATACAATGCCAGATTTACTAAAAGGAAATACACATGCAGACACACTCTGTAGAATCAGGGGATGGGGCAGTGATCCTAGAGAAAAGGAAATATAAGTGACCAATAAATACAAGAAAATGTAAGTTGGCATTTTGAAGTTGCAAACATGTTACACACACTAATAGCCTGTGCTTTTTTTTTTTTTAAACAAATAATACTCTCATAAATATTCAGATTCTTAGATTGGAAAAACTATTTTTGAGAGCAGGTTAGCACAAAATTGTAAGTGTGCATGTCTTTTGATCTAACAGTTCCTAAAGAAATATTCCCACAAGGCCATGCAGATATATGCATAAATATGGCGCATTGCAGCACTGTAGTGGAGAGCAGTGTAGGATGGTTAAGTAAATTGCTGTTCCTCTGTTAAGGAGAATAGTGTTGAAAATGTTGGCCGGGCTCTGGCTTAGCCTGTAATCCCAGCACTTTGGGAGGCTGTGGTGAGTGGATTGCCTGAGCCCACAGGTTCAAGACCCACCCAGGCAACCTGGCGAGACCTTGTCTCTACAATAAGTAAATTTTAAAAAATTAGCTGGGCATGGTAGTTCGCGCCTGTAATTCTGGCAACTTGGAAGGCTGAGGCGGAAGGATCGAAGAGCCCAGCAGGTTGAGTCTGGGGTGGCCGTGAGAGTGCCACTGCATTCCAGCCTGGGTGATGGAGTGAGACTCTAACTCAAAAAAAAAAGAAAGAAAATGTTCATAGGCCAGGTGTGGTGGCTCAAGCATGTAATCCCAGCACTTCAGGAGAGAGGCGAGAGGATTGCCTAAACTCAGAAGTTCGAGACCAGTCTGGGCAACTTGGTGAAACCTCGTCTCTACAATAAATCAAAAAATTAGCCAGGCGTGGTGTCATGCACCTGTAGTTCCAGCTACTTGAAAGGCTGAGGCGGAAGGATCGCCTGAGTCCAGCAGGTTGAGGCTGCGGTGGCCATGAGCGTGCCACTGCACTCCAGCCTGGTTGACAGAGTGGGACTCCAACTCAAAAAAAAAAAAAATTCATATGCATAGTATGATCCCATTCCACATAAAAAGCAGAAAAAATACTGGTATGTACTTACATACTCCTAGAAAGTCTGGAAGGATATGCACCAAGTTTAATCATGGTTACTTCTGAGGAGACAGGAGAATAGAGAGAAAGGCAGCCACTTCCTATACCTCTGTGTTGCTTAAATTTTTACAAGTATGTTGGGCCTTTTTTTTTTTTTAAGAGATTTAAAGAATGCAAACCATAATGTTGGGTTGTGGGATAATGATAATTTCTGTTTTCTTCTTACTCATCTGTTTTCCAAATGAAAAAACAAATGAACATGTCATCCTGATTAGTTTACTTTCACAGTGAATTTGCCTTTTCCTTAAAAGCATGCAACAGAAAACATGCCTTTAAATGTAAGGAAGAATGGTATGAGCATTAACCACCCCCCATAACATACTTGTACAGAGTATGTCAGTTATCATTTCAGGTTCATCTTCCTTTTCTTGTAGATGAAGCATGTGATGCAAGTTCTAGAAAAACATGAAATCCAGCCATATGAAATTGCATTGGTACACTGGGAAAACGAAGAGCTCAACTACATAAAAACCGAGTAAGCAACTTTGTATCAAACTTATGAAAATGGCACTTGCAGTAAACTAGATAAAGCAATAGAGGAGAGAAATTATTATGAGTATGGAGACCTCATTTTATGAAAAAAGTTATTGGTACAAGCACAAAGCTAAATCATGTAATAAATATTAAACAATAAACAATTTTAAAAACTTTTCAGGCTATCCACAAGTTAAAACAAAATAGTGTAGCCCCAAAATGGAAAGTTGATGTTTTCTAAGCAGCCTAAATCATTAATCTCATATTCATTTGTCTAATAACTATGTCATATTATTCCAATAAAGTTTTAAGTGAATCCAACTGTTTCCTATCGATTTTGAGTATAAAAAGGAAGTAGAATGAGGGGCGGTCTAGAAGAAACCCTTGTCGAGATGTGAGCGCTGCAGGAAGCTGGCCCTGAGGGGCCATGCTACAGTAAGGTACACACAGAGGCAGTGAGTGGACTAGCTGGTTTTCATGTTTCAGCAAAAGTGGAAAAATGAAGAGAGATGTTAGGGCTGAGAGAGATGACAGTACGAATACCATGGCAAGGTCTTTTTCCTCATACAGTCACCTGCCTAATGGAATATTAAAAAAAAAATAAAAGTCTCTGTGGGTTCTTAAGAAAAAAGTGTGGAAAGCAGAGCTTTGGGAAAACTTGGAAGAGACACCAGCTCTAGAAAGATCAAATGAGATAAGAGCTAAGTAGTAGTCAACAGTGACTAAGTATTTGCCATGGGACAGTCACTCTTCTAAGTGCTTTCCATGCATCCTTTTTTTTAATTCTC
This sequence comes from Carlito syrichta, assembly GCF_000164805.1. NCBI lineage: Eukaryota > Metazoa > Chordata > Mammalia > Primates > Tarsiidae > Carlito > Carlito syrichta. Next base: position 186,081 of record NW_007252210.1, on the reverse strand, counting down.
AGAATCCCTACAGTTGCAGTTGCCTGGCTTTCTCATGAGGTTAGGAGAGTTCTGTCTTGCCGAAGGGCACCTGACTGTGACTGAGTACCTAGACCTTGGTGGCAGCAGTGGAGGTGAACCTAAGAGACACAACAGACAAGGAGCACCTAGGAGTTTATCAGCTTTGTATTAAGCCCTTGGCCTTGTGATTGTGGTTTCCATGAATCCCCCATCTATGTTTTACTTCCAGATCAGACTGTTGCTTACAAGGCCCTCATGTATGTGCACACATGCGTGTCCCCAACACACACACACACATACACACACACATCAAAAAGACTACCCTAGCTGCCACCAGCGTGGTGTTATTTGAGTCCCACCGATGATTCCAGGGCCCTGTGACCCCACCCAGTTCTATGGCATAGACCAAGCACATTCACAAAGTATCTTGGAAACGCTGCTCTCTTTCTTGTCTTTGCTTGTGATGTTGAGATGTTTGTATTCACAAACTTCCTCCCTTCCACCCCTCCCCTGTCCTTTCCAAAGTTCTCCATAGTTTTAGCCTGGCAGCAGTGGCTCACACCTATAATCCCAAGCTTTGAGAGGACTGCTTGAGACCAGGAGTTCAAAACCAGCTGAGCAACATATTCAGCGTTTTTTCACTTAGAAGTTTATAGTGAACATTCTCCCTGTTATTGACTATCCTTCCAAATCACACTTCTTAATTTTTGTTGTGTGGAATGGCTATCATTGAGCTATCCCCCTACTGAATATTTCATTTCTTTCCTAATTTTTTTTTTTTTAAGCCAGGGTCTCACTCTGTCACCCAGGCTATAGTACAGTGACACAGTCACAGCTCACCACAGCCTCCACCTCCTGGGCTCAGGCAGTACTACCACCCCAGCCTCCCAAGTAGCTGGAACTACAGGTGCATGCCACCACACCCAGCTCTCTCTTTTTTTTTTTTTTTTTTTTTTTTTTTTGACTTGGAGTCTCACTTTGCTGCCCAGGCTAGAGTGCAGTGGCACACTCACGGCCACCCCAGCACTGGCCTGCTGGACTCCGGCAATCCTTCCGCCTCAGCCTTCCAAGTAGCCAGAACTACAGGTGCATGCTACCACGCCTGGCTAATTTTTTTATTTATTGTAGAGACAAGGTCTTGCCAAGTTGCCCAGGCTGATCTGGAACCCGCAGGCTCAGGCAATCCACTCGCCTTTGCCTCCCACAGTGCTGGGATTACAGGCCGAGCCACCGAGCCTGGCCTCATTTAATTTTTATAGAGACGAGGTCTTGCTGTATTGCCTAGGCAGGTCTTGAACTCCTGGGTTCAAGCAGTCCTCTTGCTTCAGCATCCCAAAGTGCCAGGATTACAGGCATGAGCCACTATGCTTGGCCTCTATCCTAGTCTTTTATTATTAAAAGTTGACCATGAAAATTTTTTCATGCTCATATCTTTGCTTGCATCTTAAATTATTTCCATAGGATAAACTCCTAGAAATGGAATTGCTTGAATCAAAGGATATGAGAATATTTGCAAGACTCTTGACACAAATTGTCAAAATGGCCTCTAGAAAGATGATAGGGTAACTTTTTCAAAAGAAAAACTTATGCTTTTAAGGTTTAGAGGAAGTTCATTTGTTTTCACAGGGGACAGTCAAAACTTCACAGAGGGGAAATCAAGTTAAATTCAGAGCTGGATTTGGATGATGCCATTCTAGAGAAGTTTGCTTTCTCCAATGCTCTCTGCCTTTCAGGTAAGTTACTGCTACTTATGGGAGATGGTACTATAGTTTTCATGTCCTTGAGGGAAGTTTCAGCACTCAGTAAAGATTTTGAAATGTTTTCAGAGTACTCAACAAAGGCTTAGCATCTCTTTTCCTTTGTTTTTCCCTCCAATGGAAAAAAATAATAGTGTCAAGATAATACTGTGCTAAAGTTACTCCTTCCTTATCAATTGTATTGATAAACCTTAATTTCTCCAAAAATATTTTCTCTATTATTATCATAGCCTTTGGTTACCTCTCGTCTTCTCTGTGTGATTGTCTTAGGTCATCTCTAGTGCAGGCAGAGAAAGCCCGACCCTGTGTGATGGGGCACATGCCTCTATGCAGAAAAACATACAGGTGTTTCATAGGAATGGGACACACTCACAGTGGGCCTAAGTTCTTCTGAAAGATCCATGCCCCTGAATCCGGTTGTCAGAGTGCTCTTGCCACCAGTCTGCATTAGGTTGCTGCTGCTGTATGCCATCCATACACTTGAAGAGGCTTGGGAGGTTCCTGAGCTTTACTCAGAGTCCTGAGGAGTGGAAGGGAAAGCCAGGAAGTCTCACTGTTGCCCATCTGCAGAACCACTCAAGGTGTCACGGTGGACCCTGCACTCTGGCTTCCGAGATGTGCCATTAGAAAAGCAGGAATTCTCCTAAATGGGGTTCTGGTCTGCCAGCAGGACTTGGAAGTCCAGTTTCCCCTATCATTTTTCATTTCAGTTCTGTCCCTTATTATGAGTAACTATTCTTTAATTACAGTTTCAAGTTTTTCAGCACATTTTATTCATAAACTCTGTGACAGGTTCTGCGCAGTTACACATTTTGCATAAACGTGAATATAATTTTTAAAAGTTCTATTATTAATGTTTTTTCCCCAGTGAAACTGGCTATTTGGGAGGCATCACTGGATAAATTTATTGAATCTATTCAGTCAATTCCAGAGGTAATTATATCAATTTTATGCTTGTTTTCAAGGATTGATTTTCATATGGAAGAAATACAAATTTCCCAATATAATAGTATGCACTCGTCCCTCAGTGTCTGTGGAGGTTTGATTCCAGGGCCCCAGAGGATACCAAAATCTATTAGTGTGCAAGTCCCTGATATACAATGTGTGATGTTTGGATATAACCTATGCACATCCTCCTGTACTTTAAATCATCTCTAGAATTACTTACAGGACCTAATACAATGTACATTCTCAGTAGATAATCACTACACTGTATTGCTTAGGAAATAATGATAAGGAGTAAAGATTGTATGTGTTCAGTATGGATGCAACTATCCATTTTTTCCCCAAATATTTTCAATCTACTTTTGGTTGAACCACAGGACAGAACCCACAAATACAGGGGGCTAGCTATATTTAGGAGTACCACGAAGTAATAACAAATACTAAAAAAGCTACTCTGAATATAAACAAAATGGAATTCCCAATTACATGTGAAGTAATGGAATAAAACTTTTTTTTTCAGTTTTTAAACTTCAAATTACTTTCCTCTGATGATGCAATATTTTTTAATGTAACTGAATTTAAAAAGTGAAATATGTTCTCTCTAAGGAAGGAAATTATGTCTACTTTTCTTGACTATAGAAGGTGTTTTACTAAATTATGAGAAAAATAGTGATATGGAAACTACATATAAAGTTACATTAAAATTTCAAAATACAGTAAAAGACATTTTTATTATAATTAACTTTGCCTTTATTGTGAAAGAATAATCTTGTTATACTTGGGAAAAGAGACCCTACTATTTCACTAAGAGATTAGAAATGTATATCTTAGGAAATGCTGATGAAAAGGGAAATGAATAAAGGGAATATAAAATTTCTGCCTGAGCCGGGCTTGGTGGCTCAGACTGTAATCCCGCGTTTTGGGAGGCTGAGGTGAGTGGATTGCCTGAGCCCGCGGGTTCGAGACCCGCCTGGGCAACTTGGCGAGACCTCATCTCTACAATAAATCAAAAAATTAGCCAGGCATGGTAGCGTGCACCTGTAGTTCCAGCTACTTGGAAGGCTGAGGCAGAATGATCACAGGAGCCCAGCAGGTCGAGGCTACGGTGGCTGGGAGTGTGCCACTGCACTCCAGTCTGGTCGACAGAGTGAGATTCCAACTCAAAAAAAAAATTTCTGCCAGATAAGATTATAAAGTTAGAGGGTAAGTTAAGGCATTAATCTGAGAGACAGTTGTTCTAAGAGTATTTACATAGGATCAAAATTATGCCACTACAGAATTTGCCTTATGGATCTAATATTTATTAGGGAGAGATATATATGTTTTTTTAATTCCTTCCCAAATAGGCTCTAAAAGCTGGAAAGAAAGTGAAACTGTCTCATGAAGAAGTGATGCAGAAAATGGGTGAACTCTTTGCCCTAAGGTAAAAATTTTCTTTATAAGTAAAATACTTCATATATTTAGCAATCTGAAGGAAACACTCCTATAGTAGAGAGCAAACATTTATACCTTTATGGGAATGGCAACTGTTTTCATTTCATTGACTATAAGCAGGGAGAACTCTTACCCATTAGAAGTAAGTGGGCTGTATTAAGACTCTGCTGAAATTCTGCATGTGCAAAAAAGATCATAATTAATCTACATGAATCCCACACAGGAGAGCATAGTAGATGTTCTCTGAAAGCAGAAAGACATATTCTTGAATTTGATTAATGAGAATTCTTGGTAAAAATGTATCACTGCATCATAATGCTAAATAGACTAATTGCTCTAGAAAAGTTAAGTTCATATTTCATTGAGTCTGAGACACCAAGATGCCACAGGAGAGAGAAGATGCTGCCAGTTAAACTCTGACAGTGCTTTTATCACAGAACTTTAATTTTACACATACTGCAACAGCTTTTGTAGTCTTATTCAGATGTAGGTTCTGTCATGCTTCCTCTTGGGCATACATGGAAAGGAAAGTGTAAGGGAAATTGTTTAAGGCAATGACAATTAAGTCTCAAATGCCACCTCTTATTTTGAAGATAGCTTAACCATTAATTTTAGATACCTTCAATTTTCAGAGATGTTAATATGGGAAGAGCTGTGTCTTAACACTGATAAACTACATTAATGTCTTGTTTAAATAGGTCTCTTGACACACAACCACACACTGAGTACCAGGTTCACTATCAGGGGGACAGAGGGCCTGCTAGAAGTCCAGATCTCATTGGCATGCAATTTACTTATGTAGTAAATCCTCACGTGTACCTCACAAACCTAAAAAGAAAAATGTAAGTAAATAAATAAATGAGTAGGCCAGGCGCAGTGGCTCAAGCCTGTAATCCCAGCGCTTTGGGAGGCTGAGGCAAGAGGATTGCCCGAGTCCAGGGGTTCCAGACCAGCCTGGGCAACTTGGTGAGACCTCGTCTCTACAATAAATAAAAAAAAATACTGGGCATGGTGGTATGTGCCTATAGTTCCAGCTTCTTGGAAGGCTGAGACAGAAGGAATGCCTGAGCCCAGCAGATTGAGGTTGCAGTGGCCATGAACGTATCATGCACTCCAGCCAGGGTGACAGAGTGAGACTCTAACTCTAAATAAATAAATAAATGAGTGAGTGAGTGAGTGAGTGAATGAGTGACTAGAAAGGGCCAAGCTCGGTGGCTCATGCCTGTAATCCCAGCAGTTTGGAAGGCCAAGGTGGGAAGATTGCTTCAGCACAGGAGTTCAAGATCAGCCTGGGCAACATAGCAAGACCTCATCTCTACAAAAATCAATACATTAGCCAGGCATGGTGGTGTGTGCCTGGAGTCAGGATTACTCACGAGCCTGAAGCAGGTTTGCCTGAGCCCAAGAAGTCACTCGGGCAACAGAGACAGACCCTGACTCAAAAAGAAAAAGTGCGTAGAAAGGTTTTCAGTTTACTTTAGTCTTATAACTGTTCTGGGATTTATGGAATGAAACATCCCAGATGTTGGTGTTTTCCTCGGGGTGCAGCCAGCCCTGGCCAGTCCATCTCTTCTAGCATGTTGAAGGAGTTACCAGAGCTCATGATAGATGTGTACCTAAGACTTGTTTCTCTGCATTCTCCTTAGACGCTCTGCCTACAGAGAAATGCTCCAGTGTTTCGTCCTCTGTGCATTTCTCATAGCACAGGGACCCTAATTCAAGGCCCTAATGAAAATTAAAAACCCACTCATTGGGAGCATCTGTGCAGATCTGAGCCTTGAGATCTCAGAAAATTTGGTAGAAAGACTCTCCCATGCTCTTGGTAATGCAAGCAGAATTTGATGTAGTGAATTATAGTATCAAAACTTGCAAGTTAGGGCTAAATATACTTAGGTTTGTGAGCAGTTGCTCTAAATGCTTACTTTTATTATCCTTAGCTTTCTTATCTTTACAGTGAAAGTGCTTATGTGTTAGTAAGAGGAATAAGATAAATCTGTGAAGAGAAACCTGGCAAATTATATTAGGTAAAAAATTATGTCTAAAATTATATATGGCATAATCCCATTTGTGTAGGCAAACAAAAATAGATATTCATACTTACATGGATTTTGTTTTGTTTTTTAGTCAGGGTCTCACTCTGTCTAAAAAAAACAGCAGCCACAACCTCCTGGACTCAGGTGATTCTTCTAAAGTGTTTGCAGGCCTGTCCTTACAGAGAATAAAGGATTTAAGTTGTGTGTAGGGTAAGAGAGCCTACCACTTTTTTTCTGAATTCTTCTCTATGATTTTTAAAATATTAAACAGCTGTTTATTTATTACTTTTAGTTTAAATTTTCATTTAATTAAAATTTTTTAAAGTAAGCTTAGACCTTAAGAGAGCAGGAATGTGTTTGTGTGTACATGCACACACAAGTATGTACTTTTGTGCTTGTCTGGTGTTTGCATAAACACTGGAAGACAGAGCAAACTAACAGTGGTCATTGATAGGGACTGGGACAAAGGGAAAGATGGAGATAAGCAGATATATCAATTTTTATCTTCTTATATATTTTTTATTTTTAAGCTATGTTATTATCCCCTAAAAACACGTGTATATTTTTTTTAATGGAAAAAGAAACAAACCTAGAAATTGAAAACAGAGAAGGGAAGGGGCAGGGGAAGGGAATTTTGCATGAGTGATCCCTAATAAATGTTTTCAACCAGATGTAGTGATATATGCCTGTAGTTCCCTGCTTCTTGGGAGGCTAAGGCAGGGGGATCTCTTGAGCCCAGGAGTTCCAGTCTGTAGTATGCAATGATCACACCTGTGAATAGTCACTCTACCCTGGACAACATAGTGAGACCCCCATCTCTTAAAAAAAAAAAGTTTTCTTAAAGTACCATGTAAATATGAAATATGATGTAAGCTGTGGTCAGTGGCTCATGCCTGTAATCCCAGCACTTTGGGAGGCAGAGGTAAGAGGACTGCTACTACACCTGTAGTTCCAGCTATTTGGAAGGCTCAGACGGAAGGATCGCCTAAGCCCAGCAGATCAAGGCTGCAGTGGCCATGAATGTGCCACTGCACTCCAGCCTGGACAACAGAGTGAGACTCTGACTCAAAAAAAAAAAAAAGGAATATGATAGAAACAATGATTTTTAATTCAAGATAAATAAAGTTATAATTTTTCATTTTTTAAGGCACCGTATAAACTTGAGTTCAGACTTCTTGATTACTCCTGATTTTTACTGGGACAGAGAAAACCTGGAAGAACTTTATGATAAAACTTGTCAATTCCTTAGCATTACCCGAAGAGTGAAGGTATGTATTTTGTACTTTTACTGAGAGGATACGTTGTTCCCTATAAATTAAGTGAATATGTTTTAACTGCTTTCAGGGAACTAGCTTGTTTGACTCCTGTTCAGATCACTTTATATTTCACCTTTCTCTTGACCTCTACATAGTCACTTTTCAACTTCTCATGTCCAAGGGTCTTCTACTATTAGCTCTATAGACTAGATAAGATCGGTGAGCGTGTGGAGGCCTAGTGGTCCAACAGGAAGTTCTTGCTGAGTTTTAAGCAAGAGTTCATGGTGTCCTGAACTGTAATGGTGACAGTGTAGTGTGACATTGTGTTCCACATGTGTAGACCCACATAACCACACAATGAAGATACAGAACTATTTTATCACCACAAAGATCTCTCTTATGTTGTTTATAGTCACACCGCCCTCCTACCCCTGTCCCTAACCTCTAGCAGTGAGTAATCTATTCTGTCTCTATAATTTTGTCTTTTTGAGAATATTATATACATAAAATCACATAGTTATGTGACTTTTTAAACTGGCTTTTGTAACTGAGCATAATGCGCTTTGTTGTTGTGTGTATCAATTCCTGCCTTCCTGCAAGTTACTTCAACTTTTTTTGGAATTTCATGTTGACATAATCTATACTGATTGCTTTTTAATATATCATTTTGCATAGATATTTAGTGGTTGTCCTGGGTATTATATGAACATAACTTATTATGGTTCACTTGTTTCAACATTTTGCAGAGTAATGAAGTATAGAATCTTTGCTTCCTCTTACATCCCTTTACCCTCCCCTATTGATAATTGTCTTAACAATTATTCTTCTGCAAACTTAGAGAACTTTATCATATAGTGTTATAATTTTTACTTCAGCCATCATACATAATTTAGAAAACTCAAGAGAAAGGCATTGGACTTTCATGGTTGTAGACTGTACAAACAGGCTGAAGGTCCAGCAGATGTAAAAGAGGAATACTAAAAGCTTTATACAGATAAGGTGTCTCCTGTGGTTGTATCAGTTAGCTATCAGTGTGTAACAAATTACCCAAAACTTAGTGGATTAAACAGCACTTACTATCTCAGTTTTTGTGGGTCAGGAATCTGGGTGCCGCTTAGGTGGGTCCTCTGGCTCTGGGTTTCTCACAAGGCTGCAGTCATCTCATGAACTCTCTTCCTAGTGGGATTCAGTTCCGCTCGGGCTGTTGGACTGAGGCCTCAGTTCCTCATGAGTGCCTGGCCAGAGTGCCTGCCTCCCTCTGTTTCTTGCCAGAGGCTTTTCTGTAGAGCCTCTCACACTGGCAGCTTGCAAGAGAGACTGAGTGAGCAAGTCAGAGTGAGCAAGAGAGACTGTCAGGAAGAGAGAGGTTGCTGGCAAGACAAAAGTCAGTCTTTTGTAACCTAATCACAGCAATGACATCTTATCACTTTTTCTGCGCTTTGTTTGTTAAAGGCAAGCCATTGGGCCCAGCCCGCTCTCCAGGGCAGGGGATTACACCAAGAGGTAGGGGACCTGTGAGTGGCAGGTAAGATGTCTGCCTACCACAATGATTTTTTAAAAGATGGGAGAAAATTCTAGAAGCCTACTTTGTGAACACTGACCCACGTGATCCCTCATACTGCCAATTACCTTAATGGTTCCCAGCTTCTCAAACCATGAAAGATGCTGGAACCATTTCTGATCTCATTGTGTTCAGAATCACCACTGAGTCAGCTGCTGCTACCACTTGGCTTGAACAAGAAAATTGATGCCGAAAGTAAAGTTCTGATCTTTGACCTGGGTGGTATTTGTTACGTGTCCTTCCTCACTATTCAAGATAGAATTATTGAAGTCAGGTCTATAACTGAGGATACCTTGACAACTAAGTGGCCAACCATTTCATGACTGAGATCAAGTGCAAGTATAGAAAAGACAGCAAGCCAGGATCGGTGGCTCAGCCTGTAATCCCGCGCCTTTGGGAGGCTGAGGTGAGTGAATTGCCTGAGCCTGCAGGTTTGACACCCACTTGGGCAACTTGGTGAGACCTCATCTCTACAATAAATCAAAAATTGGCTGGCTTGGTAGCACGCGCCTGTAGTTCCAGCTACTTGGAAGGCTGAGGCAGAAGGATCGCTGGAGCCCAGCAGGTTGAGGCAGCAGTGGCCGGGAGCATGCCGCTGCACTCCAGTCTGGGTGACAGAGTGAAATTCCAACTCAAAAAAAAAAAGAAAAAGAAAAGACAGCAGTGGCCTGGCACAGTGCCTCATGCCTGTAATCCCAGCATTCTGGGAGGCTGAGACAGGAGGATTGCATGAACCCAGGAGTTTGACACCAGCCTAGGCAACATAGGGAGACCTTGTCTCTACAAAAAAATTCCAGATGTGATGGCAAGTGCCTATAGTCCCAGCTACTTGGGAGGCTGAGACAGAAGGATCGCCTGAGCCCAGTAGGTTGAAGCTGAGGTGAGCCATGCCACTGGGCAGCCTGGGCAACAAAGTGAGACCCTAACTCAAAAAAAAAAAAAAAAAAAAGGAAAGAAAAGGAAATAAATCAGTGAGAACAAGTGGCTGCCGACATCCCTACCTATAGAGGGGTACTGAGTATACTTTTTCTTCCAGTATTGAGGCCAGTTTGAGATGGAGTCGCTCTAAGAAGGGATTAACATCTAGACTTGTTACACATGAGCAGCTGAAAGAATCGAATGCTGACCCAGTCTCTGGCACTGTAGACCTGTGGAGAAAGCCATAAGTAAGACCAGCTAGACAAGTCACCAATCCCTCATAGGTGACTCTGTCTATATTCCCAAGATTTACAGTTTCCTACAGGAAGAAGTAAAACAGTTTGTTCCCAAACAATGTGATCTTACATGTAGAAAACCCTAAAGAGTCTACAAAAAAGCTAGCCGGGCATGGTGGCTCATGCAGGTAATCCCAGCACTTTGGGAAATGGAGGCGAGAGGATTGCCTGAGTCCACAGATTGGAGACCAGCTTGAGGAACTTGTCAAGACCTCATATCTACAATAAATTTTTTAAAAATTAGCTGGGCATGGTGGCACATTCCTGTTGTTCCAGCTACTTAGAAGGCCAAAGTGGAAAGATCGCCTGAACCTGGCAGGTCAAGGCTGCAGTGGCCATGAGCATGCCACTGCACTCCAGTCTGGGTGACAGAGTGAGACTCCGATTAAAAAAAACTACTAGAATAAGTGAATTTAGGTTCTAAGATCAATTTATAAAAACAATTGTTTATACTGTCAATGGGCAATTAGAAAATGACATTTTAAATCTATCATTTACAATAGCACTAGAAACGTGAAGTACTCAGGAATTGATTTTTTCAAATATAAGTAAGATCTGTACCCTAAAAACTAAAAAAGGTGGCTGGGAACTAAAGAAGTTCTAAATAAATGAAAATATATTCCACATTTGTGGCATAGAATACTATTATTAAGATGTTACTTATGCAGATGAGCCCACTCAGTTCTAATCAATCAAAATTCCAGTAGGCTTTTTTTTTTTAGAACTAGCAAACTAATTTTAAAATGGAATTTCAAGGGGCACAGATTAGCCAAAGCAATTTTGTAAAAAGGGCTAGATTGGAGGACATCTATTGCCTGATTAAACTCACACTAAAGCTACATTAATCAAAGCAGTTGAACACTGGCATAAGAATACACATACAGATCAATGCAATAGAATAGCATCCAGAGATAAAACCATACACACATGGCAGTTGATTTTTAACAAAGGTGACAAGTTAATTCAATAGCAAAGGGATAGACTTTTCAACAAATGGTACGACATGGAATGAACATATGAAAAAAATGATCCCTGACTCATACTTCACCATTTTGAAGAATATAAGAGGGAGCATTATAAAACTTAAGGAAAAAAGCCTATGACCTTAGGACAAGCAGAGTTTTCTTAGGATTTAAAAAAAAAATGGACCACAAAAAAAAAAAAAAAAAACTTGAAAGTTGAACTGCATAACTTAAAACTTAAAAATTTATAATTTCTGCTCTTCAAAAGACTCTAAGAATGTGCAAAGGCAAGACACAGATTAGCAAGAAACATTCTCAGTACATAATCCTGAAAAACAACTTGTTTAAAATATATAAAGAACTTTTTATTCAGTAATAAAAGGACAGCCCAATTTTTTAAATGGGCAAAACATTTGAACAGATGCTTCACAAAAACAGACACACAAAGAGCCAAATGAAAAGCACACAGAAAGATATTCATCACCATTGTTTATCAGGAAATTGCAAATTAAGACTTCAGTTAAGTATCCCTACAGCAATTGAAATGGCTAAAATTTAAAAGACCGATAATACTAAGTATTGGTGGTGATATGGAGTAATTGAAACTTGCACACATTATTGAATATACATTGGTACAACCACTTTGCGAAATAGCTTGGCAGTTTCTCATAAAGTTAATCATCATTTTACCATGTGACCCAGCAATTCCACTAAGCATTTACTCATGAGATTTGAAAACCTATGTCCTCACATAGTAACTCTACTCATAATAGTCAGAAATTGGAAATAACCAAATGCTCACCACTAGGTGAATAGAAAAATTATGGCATATCTTTATAGTTGAATACCACTTAGTAATAAGAGTAATTACCAATTCATGCAACATCATGGATAAGTCTCAAAACTCAGTGTGAGTAAAAGAACACAGACACCAAAGTGTACATGCTGTTTATTATGAAATTCTAGAAAGTCCTATATAGGCACAGAAGACGGATCATTGATTCCCCACAGCTTGAGGGGTGGCTGGATAGCTGGGCAGATGGCAGAGGGGCACAGGGAACTACTGGAAATGCAGTAGTAACATTTGTCAAAAGCCTTTATAAGTTGTATACTTGGGGGGGGTGCGTTGTATGTCTCAAAAAAGTTGATTTGAAAAGAAACTCTCTTGTAAGAATTCTTTGGAAACAACCATATTTACCAGGGACAAATACAGAGGTATTCAGAAGTGACTGCTTGGATACTCCTCCTTTTTCTGTTCGTGTGGAGACTTCTGGGGGAATCATGATGGTTGTGATGAGATATATTGCCACCAAGTAGATGCAGACTTCTCTCCCTCTTCTGATAACTAGCCTGCTCTGCTTAATTAAGTTATAAAAGTGACTGAGAGCCAGGCATGGTGCACTTTGGGAGGCCGAGGCGAGAGGATTTACTGAGCTCAGGGGTTCAAGACCAGCCTGAGCAACATGGTGAGACCTCATCTCTAAAATAAATCAAGGCATTACCCGGGCATAGTGGCACATGCCTGTGGTTCCTGCTACTTAGAAGACTGAGGCAGAATGATTGCCTGAGCCCAGCAGGTTGAGGCTGCAGTGGCCATGAGCATGCCACTGCACTCCAGCCTGGGCGACAGAGTGAGACTCCAATTTAAAAAAAAAAAAAAGTAACTGAGCAGTAACCGGCTGCATTGCAAGTTTGAACTCAGGCATACCCGCTGCATCCTGTGGCCTCCTTCAAGATTACAGTCACCAACAATGAAGGTTTGAGCAAGGAATATAGTATATGGTCCAGAGAAGTATGAAAGGAAGGATGTCTTTGAAAACTTACTCAGAGCCCTTTTATTCAACATGGATGCCACAGTGGAAGATGAGAAATGTCAGAAAGGGATCAATAATGAAAACAAAAGTACAGTGAATAATCAACTAGCTGGACAAAAATTGAACAACTAGGAAGGAAAGGGAAAACCTGGAGAAAGGAAGGGATGTGCCAGGAAGGGCTTTGGGGCTTGCCTGGGAACTGAGCTCCTCTGAGTGGAAGGGCTGCTTCCAATCCATCACTGGAAAGCTGCCTGGGCAGCCTGGAGAGCAAGCAGAGCAGGTAGCACTCACCCCCAGCATAGAGGGTTTCTGTAACAAGTCAGTTCTTTGGCAGTTGCTTTGAAATATCTTGTGTGAACTGCATTCATGCATTGCACATTTCAGTCAATAATGGACCATATATATGATGGTGGTACCATAAGATTATACTACTATATTTTTACTGGGCCGTTTCCATGTTTAGATCTATGTTTAGACACATAACTACTATTGTGCTACAGTCCTTACAGCATTCTGTACAGTCCCATCCTGTTCAGCTGTGTGGCATGAAGCCATAAGCCATGCTGAATAGCCAAGGTACGTAGTAGTCTGTACCCTCTAGGTAGGTTCACTCTGTGATGTTCACACAACAATGAAATTGCCTAATGATACACTTCTCAGACTAGATCCCCATCATTAAATGATGCATGATTAAATATATAAATATAGTAACTGACTTATGAATGCTTGAGTACACAGGGAGAATGTGTCAGTACTATAAACTGAATGCATGCTGTAAACATGAAATAGTTGTCAATTATACCTCAACCATACTGGGGAAATAGAGTGAAAAATTCAGGTAATATCCTGAAGAACAAAAATAAAAGGCTATTTAATATGGCACCATTTAAAATATATATCTCAGCCGGGCTCGGTGGCTCAGCCTGTAATCCCGCACCTTTGGGAGGCTGAGGTGAGTGGATTGCCTGAGCCCATGGGTTCGAGACCCGCCTGGGCAGCGAGACCTCATCTCTACAATAAATCAAAAAAATCAGCCGGGCGTGGTAGCACACGCCTGTAATTCCAGCTACTGGGAAGGCTGAGGCGGAAGGATCGCCGGAGCCCAGCAGGCGAGGCTGCGGTGGCCGGGAGCGGCCACTGCATTCCAGTCTGAGTGACAGAGTGAGACTTCAACTCAAAAATAAATAAATAAAATACAATAAAATAAAATATATATCTCTAGCCAGGTGCAGCAGCTCATGCCTATAATCCCAACACTTTGGGAGGCGGAAGCAAGAGGATTGCATGAGCCCAGGAGTACGAGCCTAGCCTGGGCAATTTGGCAAGACCTCCTCTCTACAACAAATCAAAAAATTAGCCAGTCATGGTGGTGTGCACCTGTGGTTCCGGCTACTTGGAAGTCTGAGGTAGAAGGATCACCGGAGCCTAGCAGGTTGAGGCTGTGATGGCTGTGAGCAGGCCAGTGTACTCCAGCCTGGGTGAGAGTGCAATTCTGACTTTAAAAAATAATAGTAAAGTATGTATCTCATGTACTTTCACATTGTGATTTAATTCATTCTTTCTATGTCCTTGGGACAGGACTAGCCCTACCCACATTCTGCCTGATGAGCCCAAACATCACCTCCTAGGAGAAGTTTCCTAGTAATTTTTAGATGTGTGCCTTGGACCACATACAGTGATTCACATCTATGATTCTAACACTTTGGGAGGCTGAGATAAGAGGACTGTTCAAGGCCAGGAGTTCAAGACCATACTGGACAACATAGACCCCTCGTCTCTACAAATAATTTTAAAAGTAATAACAGATATGCCTCTAACCCTTTTCTCCCATTTGCCTTCCAAACGTTTTCAATTACCTCCTAAATCTCCAGGTCCTCCATTTTTACATATCTCATAGCATCCTTTTCAAAATTATTATGTGCATCATTCCCTAACAGAGTGTAAGCTCCGTGAAATCAAGACCATGATTATTATCTTCCCAGTTCTTGGTACAGTATGTACTCAGTATTTATTTGTAGACTAAATCAGTGATTGAGATTTCCAAATGAAGTCATTGTATTCTCCCAGAAAATGTTAAACCTTCTTTGTTCTGTTTTAACCAATGGGAGGACCCCCCTAGTCTCACCTATCTAGTCAATCAGAAACTTGAAAGTCATCTGGGTGTCTTTCTGCTTCACCCTCTACATCAGTCTTTTCATTTACCTTGAAAGTGAAATCATTTCATAGTATCATTCATTCATTGGTAAATATTTATTGAAAATGTAAGCGATGGACCCTGGACTAGTAACATAGAAGGGAACTGTACTGATCCCTGCCTTCAAGTCCCCAACTGTAAATGTGCTTCTCCACAGTCCCGCACCCTCCTCCCTCCCCTGGACTAGTCTAACAGCTTCTTCACTGTCTCAGCCTTCACACTGGACCCTTTTCCAATCCCTCTGTACCCTTTGGCTGAAGGTAGAGACATGTCTTTTTCACCATTTGATCTCCACAGACCCAGTCCACTACAGTAAACATTAAATGTTTCAAGACTGAACAAAATCCCCATTGCCTGCAGAATAAAGCTCAGATGTTCTAGCATGGTGTATTAGTTTCCTATTGCTGCTGTAACAAATTACACAAACCTAGCAACTTAACACAAATTTATCATCTTACAGTTCTACAGGCCAGAAATCTGGGTGTTGCTGAGCTGAAGTCAAGGTGCAGATTCTTTTCTAGAGGCTGCTGGTGGGATCCGTTTCCTCACCTTTTTCCAGTGCCTCAAGGTTCCCCACATTGCTTGTTCATAGCCACTTCCTCCAACTAGAAAAGGCGAGTTGAGTCCCCACATCGTATCATTCTGAATTCTTCGGCTTCCCATTTCCCCTTGTGATTGCATTGGGCTCACCCAGATTATCTAGGATCCTCTCCAGGTTGCTCTCAGTTATTAGCAACCTTAATGTCATACGTAATCTTAATTCTCCTCTGCCATGTTTTCATACTCACAGGTTCCATGATTCTCCTCTGCCATGTTTTCATATTCACAGGTTCCATGAATATCTTTGGGGTGGAGGCGTGATTGTGCCTATACCATGTGTGCTGCACAGTACCTCCCAGCTTGGCACTAACTTACCTTAACCTCATTGCCAAGCACTGCCTTTTGGGTTGTCCACAATGTAGCTATGCTTATCTCCCTGCCCTTTCCTATACTTGAAATGTACCCCTTCTGCCCCCTCCCCCCTTTACTCCTGCCAACTTCCTTCTACTTAAAGCCTTGTTCACACTGACCCCGTGAGGCCTCCTCTGTTTTTTTCCTATACTCTGTGTGCAAGTAAGGTGCATGCCTCTATGGCAAAATGAAATGAGGCGCAGGCAGTAGTAGGGATTCTTACTTGCACATTTCAGTGTGTTGCCAAGCGCTTGGGATGAGGTTTGGAACTATGATAGATTTAATAATTAAGAGACTTTTGGAGGTTTAGGGGAGTTGTGGTAATAAATACAAGTGGAGTGAAAGAAAACGGGAGATGGCAGTCAGTAGTTTGAGAAAGACAAGCTTAAGGATGAACATGTCATAGACCAAGATCAAGCAGGCAGCAGGAATAGAAAAAAGGGAGGGGAAAGGAATGAAGGAGGCATGCTCTATAAATGCAGATTAGAAGCCAACGGGGTGTCCACCAAGTGTGGAAACAGGCAACTCGTGACCAGTGTGGTTCATTGTTATTCCTCATTAGTAAGGCAGTGCCTTGTTCTGTGCAGGATCACAGTTCATGCAGTGCACTACATCAGTCCCTGAACATGTCCCTGAAAATTTATCTCAACATTCACTGACCAAACCTGTGCCTTCAGAATACCCCATGGGAGAATAAAACTATTTTAAAAATCTGCTTCCAGACTTCCTGGTTTCCAGAAGTGATATATATAAAGTAGGTATATAACTTGCCAGTAGTTAAGTCCAAGTTTAAATTCAGATTCTTTGAACCCCTGCAACCAGCTCGTTTTGAGGCATCCTAAGGTAGATTGCAGCTCAGTGAAAAGCTGTGCCATCTAGTGGTGAGTGTGCTGCAGGCCAAATGGGTTAGAGGCTTTTTGGAAGATAATCACTGTTTTTTGGTATCTTTAGGTCATGCTAAAAAAAAAAAAAAAAAAAATTCAAGTTTTCCTTTTTTAACTGCTAAAAACCCAAGGGCAGCTACCAAAAACTAGGACTCAAAAACCTTATTTTTAGGTTTTTCCATCAAAATCTCAGAGAAGAACTTTAGTATGCCAAGTACTTCTTGCAATTAAATCTGTGCATTACAAAATATCTCTAGATGAATTCACAATAAACCGGGTAACACTAACTGGTTGCCTTTTGGGGGAAAGGACTGGGGAGCAAGAGTTGAAAGGATTATTTTTGCTGTGTCCTTGTAGAATCTTATGCATGCAACTATACTATTTACTTACATGATCTACGTAGAAATACACGGTACGATTTTTCTTACACAGGTCATGAATGAAAAACTTCAGCACTGCATGGAACTGACAGATCTCATGCGGAATCATCTGCATGAGAAGAGGGCACTCCGCTTGGAATGGATGATCGTCATCCTCATCACCATAGAGGTACAACAGAAACAGTATCACTTACCATCTTCTCACAGACATAAGGGCTACAGTCATAACATAGTTTGAGATAGAAAACTAGCAGGAAAGATGACTTTGAGTTGTAGTCTCACTCTGTTGCCCAGGCTGGAGTGCAGTGGCACACTCACAGCTACCCCATCGACCCGCTAGGCTCCAGCAATCCTTCTACCTCAGTCTTCCAAGTAGCTGGAACTACAGGTACATGCTACCACGCCCGGCTACTTTTTGATTTATTGTAGAGGCGAAGTCTTGCCAAGTTGCCCAGGCTGTTCTCGAACCCGTGGGCTCAGGCAAGCCACTCGCCTCGGCCTCCCAAAGTGCTGGGATTACAAGCTGAGCCACCAAGCCCAGGTGGATGACTTTGTTTTAATTACAAATTATATTTGGAAGTGAGGTAAGTTTCAAATAGCAACAATATATTGCAAATACATTAAATGTAGTTTTTGAAAAGGTTCCACACATTTTTAAAGACAGTAAAAATGTATAACATAACATCAAGTACCTGTGCCTCAGATGTGCAGCTTGCCATGTGAGAAAAGCAAATATTTACCTTTGCTTCAGGAGCATTTTTCATTAATCATTGTCTTGGAAAAGTCATTTTTGTTTTTTTAGTTGGAGTCTGTTTCCCAGGCTGGAGTGTAGTGACATGCTCACAGCTCCCATAACCTCCACTTGCTGGGCTCAGGCAATCCTTCCACCTTGGCCTTCCAAACAGCTGAAACCACAGGCATGCACTACCTGGCACTAATTGTTTTTATTATTGTAGAGATGAGGTCTCACCATGTTGCCCAGGCTGGTTGTCATTTTTGTTTATACCAATAGTTTGTCTGACATGAAATTACTTCTTTTTATCCTAAGGTAATGTTTGAGCTGGGACGAGTATTTTTCTGATCAAGTGATAACAAGCATCACTGCAACAGATATTCAAGTTCTACAATCAAAAGATAAATGTTCACTACTGAGCAATCTCTTATTTAATAGGTATTTAACTTTTTTGTTATAATGATCCTTTCCAGCTCCAAATATATGTGAATAAAAATTACAAAGAATCTGGTGTTTGTGTCTGTATCACTGACAGTACAAAGAAAAGTATTTCCCTTTAAAGAACATTTGATAACCTTAGCGACTAGGAAATCTAGGTAGAGATACTTCTTAAAGCCAAAGGCTTGTATTTTGGACACAGCTTACCCAGAGAGAACTATATAGGGACTAAGGAGTGTTGAAATCAGTACACACGAGTTTTTGATGGCAGAAATTTTATATATATATATATATACACACACCTATTATAGATGGTATAATTTGAGTATGTTCACCGGCGCTTCACCTTTTATTAATCAATACCTTCTTTCTGTCCTTTCACCAAGTTAGTCACAGTGTTTTTCCCAGACACATTTTTGTTTCACACATTCTTTGGGGGAATCAAAATACTAGGCACAAAATATATTTACCATCTTGACAATTAACATTTTAAAAAGCATATCTGGCCGGGCGTGGTGGTTCAAGCCTATAATCCCAACACTTTGGGAGGCCGAGGCGAGAGGACTGCTTGAGCCCACAGGTTCAAGACCAGCTCGAGCAACTTGGTGAGACCTTGTCTCTACAATAAATCAAAAAATTAGCTAGGTGTGGTGGGGCACGCCTGTAGTTCCAGCTACTTGGAAGGCTCAGGTGGAAGGATCGGCTGAGCCCATCAGGTTAAGGCTGAGGTGGCTGTGAGCATGCCACTGCACTCCATCCCGGGCGACCGTGAGATTCCAACTCAAAAAGGCAAATATTTCCAATGTCTTATTTTTATGCATAACCACCCTTGCCCTGCTATAGGCCCTACACAGAGAATTTTTCTTTATATATATATATTATATACCATTGTTTTGCAACTTGTTTAACTATTACGTGATAGTCCACCAAGAGAATAAACACCTTTATAAGTGTTGCGATAACAGTGCAAGGTGAACATCTGATGTCTGTCTGCATGTTGCAAGTTTGTTTGTTTTTTTCATTGGAGTCTCATTCCATCACCAAGACTGGAGTGCAGTGGCACACTCATGGCCACCCCAGTTTCGACCTGCTGGGCTCTGGCGATCCTTCCGCCTCAGCCTTCCAAGTAGCCGGAACTACAGGCGTGTGCTACCACGCCCGGCTAATTTCTGATTTATTGTAGATGCAAAGTCTTGCCAAGTTGCCCGGGCTGGTCTCGAACCCATGGGCTCAGGCAATCCATTTGCCTCAGCCTCCCAAAGCGCTGGAATTACAGGATGAGCCACCAAGCTCGGCCTGCAAGTCCTTAAGTAGCTGTCTTCCATCTGAGGACCTGTACCACAATGGTTCCCAATCACCAAGGAGCATGTAGGCATGGATAGTTCAAGAACTACTTTATAGATCAAGATCCACCTAATTTTTACAAAATCAACATGGCCTGTGCACACACCTGCAAAACACCTATCAAGCCTGTTCTCCTTAACACACAGAAGACAGGCATCGGTCACCTATCCTGAATAGTTTAGTCCTCTATACTTAATAACTTTTAAATATATTTAATCTATTTTTTCTAAGACTCTTGGGAAGTCACACAAGAGGATAATTTGAAAGACTGGTCAATGCAGCCTCCTTTAATTGAGGCCATTGTACTTCCCCCCATCTACTAAGAGGTGAAATTCCAATAAAACTGTACTCCAAGAATCAATGTGTACAACTTGCTGTTTGGGTCAATTGACTAGTAATAACAATTGGAATAATTAAAGAAAAAACTTGAACATTTAGTGTCTTATGGTTATGGCAAATTAAAGTTCAACATTTGAATTTATATGCAAAGAACAAAAGGATGATCAAAAGACTTTGATAAACATTTATTAGTATATAGTTTTGTGGGGGAAATGTAACAAATACAGTTTCAAGAAGAAAAACAATATTAAATCTGCAGTTAGCCTATGTTTAAATGGATCGTGGTGAACATCAACTCATTAAGGTATTACATTCCACTTTTTTAAAAGTGATAAAACAGCCAGGCTCGGTGGCTCAGCCTGTAATCCTGCGCCTTTGGGAGGCTGAGGAGAGTGGATTGCCTGAGCCCGCGGGTTCGAGACCCGCCTGGGCAGGCGAGACTTCATCTCTACAATAAATTAGCTGGGCGTGGTAGCGCACACCTGTAATTCCGGCTACTCGGAAGGCTGAGGCGGAAGAATCACCGGAGCCCAGCAGGTCAAGGCTGCGGTGGCCGGGAGCGGCCACTGCACTCCAGTCTGGGCGACAGAGTGAGACTCCAACTCAAAAAAAAAAAATAGTGATAAAATAGCTTTATTTTAAAGTATCAATATTGAAATTTTCATTTTCTTAAAATATTTATGATTTAAAACTTCAACTTAAATTATGGAAGAGTCTTAAAAATTACACTGGTTATAACACAAGTAAAAATTATCTTCAAGACTACCACCTCTGTAATAACAAAAATGACCACAAAATTACACCAGAATATTAAGAACTAAAGTACATTCACCATTGGCTCCCAAAGTCTTCCAAGTGGTACCAAATTTCTATCACAAATGAGAGCACACTGGTTAACACTAACATGCATTTGAATCCTTACTTCACCACCACTTACCAGCTGTATCACCTTGGGACAATCACTGAACCTCTGGGCCTTAATTTCCTCATCTGTAGAATGGGTTTAATAATAGTAGTATCTCACAAGGGTTTCTGTGAGAATTAATGAAATATGTAAAGCGCAGAGTAAAAATCCATGTAGGAGTCTGAGATTAAATGGAAGCTGAATCAAACTCTCAGGATTCCCCCCACTTTGAGCATTTATTTAAGAAACACAGTAAATGAGGCTTATAGATGTTACTGGATCCTGAGTTGGAATAGAATGATTCACTTAAATATAAAACTTTATTTCCACTGTATAAAATGGATTGGCTCTTCAATGCAAATTCCAAAAGACTTTTTTAAACTCTATACATCTTGTGTATGCCAGGCAGCTGCCAACAAGTATTCTGCAGTGCCTTTTTGGATAACTACAGCAGTCAGAAGCAGATTATTTTCTAATACATAAAATCAAAATCTTTTACATAAACCACCCACATTCACCTATTTTAAATTATTGTCCTGCCTTTCTATCACTTAGAGCATTTTTTCCTAGTATGGGCCTCGGTCCAACTGTATCAGCAAACTCCTAGCTTCCCCATGAATATTACTCATTGCTGAATTCCACACTTACTAAATCAGGACCACTGGGGCTGCAGCTAGGAAGTCTGTTTCTTACAATTTTTCAGGAGACTCTCATGCTCACCAAACACTGAGAACCACTAACTTAGAGTCTACTGGTTTATACTGGCTTAGACTTTAAATAGTTCACTGGAACTCACTAGGTATTGACTTCAAGTGATCACTCAGTTCTCTTGCTTTCTCATTCCCTGCACTCTGCCTTTGCAAAGTGAATGAGAAGTAGAGGGCATGTTTCTGAATGCTTCCACTCCAAATCCATTCCCTTTCAGCTCTCACCACTGGTTCTGAACTGCCATTTTAAAGGAAGATTTAAGGACAGTATTCTAAATTCCCTTTTCTCCTAGAGGGCTATTTTTTAAAGGCCACATTTTCACTTCCTCTGCAGAATTTAAAACAAAACATGGACTTAAATGTTTCTTTTAAGTATAAACTTAACTTTTAACTTCTACACGAGACTTGGGAAGCTGCTTACCATAAACAATTTTTTAAAATACTGCCAAAATAAAAAGATGAATAGAGTGCCTCTTGAACTCATCAAATGAAAACTATTATCAACAGCAAGAAACTAATATTTTGGAATTATATCAATTATGTAATTCTAGTCAAATCTAAACCTCTAGCCACAAAACCTTAAATTCAAGTTGTTGATTTTAATCTAAAAAGCCTCATGCGGTTTGGGAGCTGGTTACCTTAGAGATTTTTACTTCAAGCACCCTGTCGGCAATTAAGATTAGCTGAAATACTTGTCCAATGGTTCACTATTGAAACCTGATGAACTGGAATCCTCTTAGTTTCTTTGTATGTCTCTTTTCAGACAGGGTGACCAACTACCTTGGGTTTGCCTGGGACCAAGGGGTTTCCTGAGAGCAGCCAGATTTTCAATGCTAAAATTGGGAAAGTCCTGGGCAAACCAGAATTGGTCATGATATCTTTAGAGACCACATTTCATAAACTAGTGATTAAACAGCCACCTTTTCCAACTCAGGACTTCGCTGCAACTCTACAGATCTTTAATATGGATCCACTATTAAAAACAAGAACCAGCCGGGCTTGGTGGCTCAGCCTGTAATCCCGTGCCTTGGGAGGCTGAGGTGAGTGGATTGCCTGAGCCCACAGGTTCGAGACCCGCCTGGGCAACTTGGTGAGACCTCATCTCTACAAATCAAAAAATTAGCTGGGCGTGGTAGTACGCGCCTGTAGTTCCAGCTACTTAGAAGGTTGAGGCAGAAGGATCGCCGGAGCCCAGCAGGTCGAGGCTGCGGTGGCCGGGAGTGGCCACTGCACTCCAGTCTGGGCGACAGAGTGAGACTCCAACAAAAAAAAAAAAAAAACAAGAACCTTCCCTACCAATGATTGATCATTTTCTTTTTCTTTTTTGAGTCGGAGTCTCACTGTCACCCAGGCTGGAGTGCAGTGGCACACTCATGGCCACCATAGCCTCGACCTGCTGGGCTCAGGCAATACTTCTGCCTCAGTCTTCCGGGTAGCTGGAACCACAGGCACACGCCACCACGCCCAGCTAATTTTTTTATTTACTGTGGAGACATGGTCTCACCAAATTGCCTAGGCTGGTTTCGAACCCCTGGGCTCAGGCAATCCTCTCCCCTCTGCCTCCCAAAGTGCTGGGATTATAGGTGTGAGCTGCTGCATCTGGTCTGATCAATCATTTTCATGAGCCACTGCACCCCCTGGCCTGATCATTTTGATTATTTTCATAAAGTCAAACACTGCTGTTATCAGGGGAAGCAGTAATTTTTCCCTGTAAGTTCCATCATTTATTTCATTTTTAAACATAAAAATCCTGAGTCAAACACAACTTGAAGAATTATAAGAATTCAGATTCACATGTTTCTTTTAATAAATAATGATTCAAAATTAAAATATCCTTAAAAATCAGTTTTGAGCCGGGTTCGGTGGCTCAGCCTGTAATCCCGCACCTTTGGGAGGCTGAGGTGAGTGGATTGCCTGAGCCCGCGGGTTCGAGACCCGCCTGGGCAGCGAGACCTCAAAAAATCAAAAAATCAGCCGGGTGTGGTAGCGCGCGGCTGTAATTCCGGCTACTCGGAAGGCTGAGGTGGAAGGTGGAAGGATCGCTGGAGCCCAGCAGGCGAGGCTGCAGTGGCCGGGAGCGGCCACTGTACTCCAGTCTGGGTGACTGAGTGAGATTCCAACTCAAAAAAAAAAAAAAAATCAGTTTTGAACTATTGATACATGTAACAATTTGGCTGAATCTCTCAACTTGGGTAAGTGAAAGAAGCAGTCTGCAAAGGCTACATACTGTGTATAATTTCATTTATATAACATGCTAGAAAAGGCAAAACTATAGTCACAGACTGCCATCTCATCTCATCTCACTGATTGCCAGGGAGGAGGGTGAGTTTATAAAAAGATAGCATGAAGTTTTTTGAACTGATATACCTGTCCTGTATTCTGGTATTAGTAGTCACACAAATGTATAGTATGTTAAAATTCCACAGAACTGTAAGCTAAAAAAAAACCAAAAAACAAAAACAAAACTTTTACTGTATAATTCTAATCTTTAAAAAAAAAATCAGTGATTGTTTAAAAAATATATTAACGATCATATTATAAGTACTATTTTTATAGTCACCCAACATTATGAGATTAATATTATCCCTATTTGAGGGAAAGGAAAACCTTGAGGCTCAGAGGTTAAGTAACATGCCCAAAGCCATAGAGCTTCTAAGAGACACAGCCTAATTCCAACCTGAATCTGATTCCAAAGCTTATATTCTTAACCACTACAATATACCATATCCTCTCTGCTCTTTTCTTAAACAGCAACCACTCTCTCCCCCAATGACAATATCAGGAAGTTGTTATGGTTCCCTTATTCTATTCCAAACTCACAGACTATATATAATGTAAAAATATGCAGATAAGCGAACTTGATTCTAGAGCAGTGCTGTCCAACAGTACTTTCTGCAACAATGAAAATGTTTGACATATTACATGTGGCTAGAGGCAATATGGTAGCCACTAGCCACATGTGACTACGGAGCACTTGTGGCTAGTGTGACATTAACTGGACTGCACAGTTGTAAAGAACACACCAACAGCAAAACATGAACAATTCAAGGTAGGTTATAATGGAGTAAAGCTAAGAAATGCTTAACACCCAAGCATGTCAAAACCTAAGTCTACCTTTTGAACACCTGCTCTTCTCCAAGATTCAGCTTAAATATCAGTTTCATCAACACTACCAGAGCCCTTTGCACATCTGTAGTATAAAATTAAGCATCTGATTGCTTTTCTCCTGCACTGGAATGTGAGCACCTGAAGAGCAGAGGCAGTTTTTATTCACATAAACAGTACTGAACCTAATACCTGTACCCAGAGGCTTTCTACATTTTTTTCATTTGGTTCTAGTCGGAAAAATGATCATCAACTTAGATCTTTCAACTACAAATTCAATTCAATTCTGCAAGCATTTAGTACCAGGAACACATAAAAAGAAGCCCCTGCCCCCAAAGAGTTTACAGTGAGGGAGGAGATACAAGACATAGGTAGACAAGCAAGAGTAATCAAAAGAAGTGTGTACAAACAGCACTTTAGATCAGAATAGCAACAGTCAGGAATCACAGTAATAAGAGAAACCAGAAAATGGTTTAAGAAAAAAGTAGCCAGGCCGGGCTCGGTGGCTCAGCCTGTAATCCCGCACTTTGGGAGGCCGAGGTGAGTGAGCTGCCTGAGCCCACGGGTTCAAGACCCGCCTGGGCAACTTGATGAGACCTCATCTCTACAATAAATCAAAAAAATTAGCTGGGCGTGGTAGCGTATGCCTGTAGTTCTGGCTACTTGAAAGGCTGAGGCGGAAGGATAGCTGGAGCCCAGCAAAGTCGAGGCTGCAGTGGCCGGGAGCGGCCACTGCACTCCAATCTGGGTGACAAGAGTGAGACTCCAACTCAAAAAAAAAAAAAGGAGTCAACATCCCATTTGTAGAAGCAAAAATGTAAGACCAACTTACTACTGTAACCCTACCATTACTCAGAAAAGCCTAGTGGATTAAAAAAACAAAAATTTAAGGAAGTCCTTCGAAATGTATCCTGGCTTCACTCACACTACCAATGTTAGGGTCTCATCTTATTCCTTGCATCACTAAGCTAAAGCCAGTCTTAGAACAAAATCCTTCCAGATCCAAAATTTCTATCAAGATGTTACAGCATAAAGAAGTGGTGCAGTTTTCTTTACACTTAAATCCTGATTACCTTTAAGTCATAACATCCTCTTTTAAGTCCTCAAAATATGCTAACTGGAATAAGTCAGCAAAGTACAATCTCAGGGTCGGCATACAGGCAGCATCTGCAACTAACTCTACTCAAAGTAGTTTAGTAAGTCTATTTAGTACGCATGTTTTCTGTTTCCTGTAAAAACCAACTGAGTGGGAAGGGTGCTAAGCAGGAGGAATCGACAACTCCAAACACCAAGCATAACCTGTAGCTAAAAGTGTTAACTATTATCAAGCAGATGCCTGCAAACTGGAAGCCTAGAGAACAACAGTTTTGCACCATCACTTATTCAGAAGAAATAAAACTTATCTGCAATTTTCTCATCTTTATCAACCCCACACATTACTCATGACAAAGGTCAGAAAAAAATCTGTGACGTTTTCCTAGACTGAATGACCTTGGGCTAGTTAATTACTTCACTTCTTTGAACCTATTTCCTCAAATTTAAGATTGGGAAGGAAGTGTGACTAGATGTCCTCGGAGAAAAAAGCAGACTTAATTAACTAAGATAATTACTTACAGATTGACTTCCACATGGCTTTTGGTTCAATCCTAACTCATCCATAAACTGGAAAAACACAGAATTGTGGCAGCTATTAACGTATGTTCATAAATTCTTTGATACACCTCCCTTGAAGAGCTGGAGCTTAATTTGTCTCCCCTTAAGTTTGGTCTGGACTTAGTGAATGATTTTTAATAGAATATGGCAGAAGTGACAGTATGGATCACTTACTCTGAAGGTAACTAACCACGACCATGTTGGAAGGATATGCAAGCAGCCCAATGGAGAAGAACTGAGAACTTCTGCCATCAGTAGCCAAGGACATTGATTTACCAGAAAGAAAGTCACCTTGGAGGCAGACCCTCTAGCCCCAGGCAACATCTTAACCGCACCCTCCTGAAAGACCCAGAACCAAACCACCTACCACCTAGCTAAGCTACTCCCAGATTCCTGACCCACAAAAACTATATGAGATAAACATATTTATTGTTTTTTTTTTTCTTGAGTTGGAGTCTCACTCTGTCGCCCAGATTGGAGTGCAGTAGTAGCTGCTCCCGGCCACCATAGCCTCAACTCGCTGGGCTCTGGCGATCCTTCCACCTCAGCCTTCCAAGTAGCTGGAACTACAGGCGCGCACTACCACGCCGGGCTAATTTTTTGATTTATTGTAGAGATGAGGTCTCGCCAAGTTGCCCAGATGGGTCTCGAACCCGCAGGCTCCGGCAATCCACTCACCTCAGCATTCCAAAGGTGCGGGATTACAGGCTGAGCCACCGAGCCCGGCTACGTTTTTAAATCATTAAGTTTTAGGTTAATTTATAACAGCAAGGGAGCTATTTACTAGTGTCTTTCAAACTATGGGCCCTGATCTATTTGTGGTTGATGAAATCAATATAAAGCAGTGCTATCAACGTTTAAACAATGAAATAGAAAAGTAGATAGCAGAGTACGTCACTGGTAATAACAATAATTACTATTTCCTAAAAATTGTTTCAGTTTTACATATGTGTGTATACTCAGCAGCAATTTAAAATGTGTTTCTTAGAATCACAGTTGAAAACATTAAAACCCCCAAGTCTAACAAGTAGGTTTAAAACAAAAGGCTCCTGTGGGAATTCCTTGAGGGACTATGGTCTCAGTAACAACCAACTATAAAACAAGTATTTTCTATAAACTTTATGGCCAAATCAATGAAATATAATACACTCTCAAAATACATCTTTTCTGATTTATTTGTTAAGCTTGATACACAACACAGAGGGCATGGTATTTGCCCCAGACTTTAATGTCCAACTTGTAAAAGTATATCATTTTCCTAATTTAAAAAATTACTCAACAGGGCATCCCTCATAAAATTATTTAATGAAAAGGCTGCTTTGGGCTCAAACCACACTTTAACTTTCTACTATGACTTTTCTTATCAATGTTAAGGCATATTCCACCTTCAACCTAAGCACACACATTCCTAATTGTTGTCTGCCCACTGTCCAAAGTCTCAGTGGAACTACCCTCTTCAGAACACAAACAAGTGCACAAATCAAAACTTGCAACAACACAAGACTTTGCAGAATACTTATGCATAACTTTTGATGAATCCACTGATTATTTGCACTGTAATTTCCTTTGAAGTAAAATGTGTGAAACTATTTTTGAACTCCTAATTTGCCAGATTTTCAAAATACCAAAATAAACTGGTAGATAAACAGTGATGTAACTTTTTATTTTTCTTATTACTTAACTAGGAGCACCAGTGGCTCTCCAACAACCAGACTCAGTAGAGAAGTGACAGGTTCCCTTGGCTCTATCTTGAAATACACTAGTCCTTTTCCCAAAGGGCTGTTTTCTCCTCAGTCTTTGCAGATGTCAGATGTTCGTATCCATTTATTTATTTATTTATTTATTTTTTTTTTTTTTTGAGCTAGAGTCTCACTCTGTTGCCCAGACTGGAGTGCAGTGGCCGCTCCCGGCCACCACAGGCTCGACCTGCTGGGCTCCGGCAATCCTTCCGCCTCAGCCTTCCAAGTAGCTGGAACTACACGCGCATGCTACCACGCCCGGCTAATTTTTTTTGACTTATTGTAGAGATGAGGTCTCGCCAAGTTGCCCAGGCGGGTCTTGAACCCACGGGCTCAGGCAATCCACTCACCTCAGCCTCCTAAAGCACGGGATTTCAGGCTGAACCACCGAGCCCAGCTTCGTATCCATTTAAATGTTTCTACTTCAAGAAGTTGTAGAAAGCAGATATAATCCATGTAAGCACTCCTTATTATACTATTACTTGATGATGGTGACTAAAAACCAAAATAATCTGCATACTTGGCAAAATTCAAGTGTGCCGACCTAGGCCTAGGGAGAATTAGAAGCAAAGCATCCTAGTTTTAAATCCAGGAGCAGCAACTCTTGAAGAGAACACGATGATGTTCTTGACAGCAATTTCTTTAGGAACGATACTCAGTTTCAGGGCTTACCCCTGGGCTTGCTTCTATAAACCTATACAGAGTACAGCACTAGGAAACTACACCCTGGTCTTAAGAATAAGCCTAGTTATTTTGATTCAAGGCCAATTACTTTAAACACATAGGCAAGTCTCTACCCAATGGCTTCAAGTTTAGCATTAGTTTTGCCCACTTTTTCCTTTAGTTTTTCTTAAATCAGTTCACTCTTCACATGAGTACTCCAACAGCACTATAAACTTGAGTTTTCAATGTCAACATCCAAAAGGATTAAGGGTCCAAAGATCTCTAAAATTCTCTACAAAACAACCAAAATCATTTTAGTTTCCTAACAAGATGAAGCAGACCTAAACTCCAAAGCCTGGCACACCCCTCTGAAGGCCAACTTTGATGTTTTAGTGACAGTGCACTAGAAGACTTAAATCAGGGTCAGAATTTGGTTTTGGAGGCAAACATTAAGCCCCTCAACAAGTCATTTATCTAGCTGATCAAAGAACAAAAAAGTTCAAGGTAGGTATAAACTGAACCTATTATTCACTTTTGAGCCACTGAAGTCACACAGTTGCTTATTTTGTCTTCAAAGAAGACAGTGTTAGTTGTCAGTAGCTGTAGGTATAACTGGATTGCTAAATCAAACTCGGGATTTTTAGAAGAGACACTTCTGTATATTAAATTGTCTTAAGATAGTAAGCTTGCCCTAAATGATTTGTTAACTATGTGCTAGGGTACGGCTCTGTAAATCAAAATAGGTTAAACATCAAGTCAAGACACTTAGAAGCAGGTTAACATACTTCAAAACCAAAGAGTAAACATACTTTAAAACCAAAGAGTAACCTGGAAACTGCTGCCTCCATTTCCTTATGAATAAAGCCATATTCTTTCTCAAGTCTTCAAAACCTAGATGTGTAAAATAAAGAAATCATTACATTCTAGTCCTCAAAGGACTAAACTGTACTATCAAAGAAAAGACATAAATTCTAGCAAAATGGCAACAAAAGAGTAAACTTGAAAAATGTCAGGAACGACCATCAGGTAATTCTAACTTCCCTGCCATGTTACCGTGTTTCAGGACCTCCCTGGTAAAAGATCTTACCGACCTTTAAATCTAACAAAATCCCGGAATCCGTATCTCAAAGACTAAAACAGGAGAGTAATTTTTCTGAACACACCTTGCAGACTTTGATTTTGGGAGGACCAAAGCTTCAGAAAAATCCAGAGACTGAAATAACCAAGTTCGATCCTAACAGAAACACCTCGCACCGCACTCAACCGGTCTGCAAGGAGGGCCCTTCAACTCGATACACCGCGCTCACAGGCATCTCTGCTTCAGTATGACTTCCCACTACCGCTGGTGACAGAAACGTATTGGCAGCTGACATCCTCCTGGTCCTAAAGGCCGCTCCATCCCGAGTTTTAAGAGGAAACCTTCAACGGCCACGGGAAGCCCGGGGATCGCGACCCAGGGCGAGAGCTGTCGAGCGGACACCGGCAGAGGGGTCCGCGCTCTCCATCCCCACCGCGAGCATCTCCAGGAGCCGTCCTACCGAAAGGCTTTATGTAAACAAGAGGCTTGTGACTCGAGCCTCCGGCCCCCATAGGTGGAGAGAAGTTTCCTCGCCGCGGCTGCACATGGCTCGCAGAAGTTTGGCTGGAGCGGCGCGGGGCTGGGCGGGAGCGGCTGCGAGTGCTGCAGGCGGCGGCGGCGGCGGCGGCGGCGGCAGAGCAGCAGGAGGCGGAGGCGGGAGGGGGGAGGGGAGCGGCTGGGGGGGC
>NW_007252210.1:153894-154374 GCF_000164805.1 Carlito syrichta | reverse complement strand
CCCGAGCGGCGGCGGCCGGTGAGCGTCCCGCGCCGGAGCCCCACGAGGCGGGCCCGTCAGGTGCGTAATCCTTCCGACGACTCGCCGCCTCCTGCTGCTGTCGCCGCTGCTGCTTCGGCGGCAAGGCCGCGAGCTGCGGAAGTGGGTTTGGGGGAGGGGAGCGAGGAGGGAGGGGGAGGGGAGGGATCCGGTCCGACCGGAGCAGGCCCGGCCTCTCTGGCGCTTCTCCCAGCTGCAGCGGCTCCTACAGCTGCTGCCGCTACTGCTGCGGCTCCGCCTCCCCGCTCGCGGGCGGGGGCGCGCACGCGCGCTTCCGGCCTCCTCGGGTCTCGCGCTGTCTGCGGCTCTCGCGCGCGCTCATCCCCTCTCCGCGTCTGGGCCGCCCCCCGCCCCCGGCGCCGGGGCTGTTGCGCCGGCCGGGGCGTTGCGCACGGCGTAGGCGTCGGCATTGTGTTAAACTCCGCGGGACTTGGGGAGGGC
>NW_007252210.1:152957-153286 GCF_000164805.1 Carlito syrichta | reverse complement strand
GGGCGTGTCCCTCGCGTCCTGGTCTGGGAGGCCCGGATTTTAGCCTGAAATGGGAAGCGAGCCACGTAATTCTCATTCCGATTTGTCACAAACCCAGATTATTTGATGAAGTAGGTTGCGTTGTCTGTGATCTGGGTGTGTAACGTGATTTCAGACTGCTAAAGGCTCATGTTTAAGAAGCGCGGTGGCCTGTCATCCCAGCACTTGGGGAGGCGGGGCGAGGGGGTGGCCTGAGCCCAGGGCTTCGAGTCCAGCCTGGGCAACACGGCGACCTCATCTCTACAATAAATCAAAAAATTAAGCCGGGCTCGGTGGCTCAGCCTGTAATC
>NW_007252210.1:151157-152937 GCF_000164805.1 Carlito syrichta | reverse complement strand
GGCCACTGCACTCCAGTCTGGGCGACAGAGTGAGACTCCCAATTCAAAAAAAAAAAAAAATTAGCCGGGCGTGGTGGTGCACGCCTGTGGTTCCAGCTACTTGGAAGACTGGGGCAGGATGGCCTGAGCCCAGCAGGTCGAGACTGCGGTGGCCATGAGCGTGCTACTACACTCCAGCCTGAGCGACAGTAACACTCTGACTCAAAAAAATAAAAAGATAGTACTTTAGCACTAATAGTACATTCTGTTAAATGAGGCATTTCCCATTTAAACTTGTGATTTACATACGTTTACCTGCTAGCCAAAGAACTGGCCTGTCTAAAAGTGCCACCATAGTCAGCCCTGGAGGAGCCCATGTGCGTGGTATATAAAGCACCCCTGAAACTTGGTCCTACAGGCCAGGTGCCTACTTGCCATTTTTAAAGCCTCTCTTCAAAGAGGGTGCAAATAGATCAGTGCTCTGTAAAGTCTTCCTCAGAAAATACTCCAGCAGCCAAAGTAAACACTAGGCGTATTTTAAGACAGAATAAAAGCTGCCACAATGACAGCTGTTTTCATCTTAAAAGTTATAATAGAGACTTGGCACTAACCTCTGAAATATGCACCTTTATAAGATAAAATAACATAAAAATGTATTCACCCAGCCTCCTAAGGAGATGCACCTTGCAGTCCTGTAATTTCGGGTACTCGGCCTGTGTCAGAGTTAGCCGGTGTGCTTTCCCCAGTTTGACAATTACCTAACGAGATGTGGAGTGGGTTTCTTCAGAGACGGGGCTCCTGCCAGCTCTGACTCTTGGTGCTTTTTCCCTAGAGCCACTAGGGTCCCTTGGTCCCTAGGGTAACTTGGTAAAAACTTGGACAAGTCCAGGGCACCAGGCTGTCACAGGAAGGAAAACTGGAAGAACTGTTTTGCTGGAGATTTTTACTATTCGTTTCCAAATGCACCTGACAATCACTTTTCCTATTTTCTTATTATTAGCAAATTAAACCATTAAACAACTGAAATATTACTTTGAATCAATAGTAAATAACATGATTTTACAGTGCTTATATAGCCATTAAGATATGGAATCAGGAGCCGCAAAACCCTTACCAGGAGTTGGCAGTGTAAGACATTTTGGACCATTTTTTATGATCCAGAGGCCAAGTTAGAGGCTAGTATTTATGCTCAAACTCAATCCCCAGTTACATGCGTGAGGTATGCCTTGTATATATTTGATTTTCACTTGAAGAAAGCTCAGCGTACAAAGGTAGGAGTTTATAAAGCACTTTTATGTATCTGGCTAGGTACTTAGGGAAACTACTTTTTTA
This sequence comes from Carlito syrichta, assembly GCF_000164805.1. Lineage (NCBI taxonomy): Eukaryota > Metazoa > Chordata > Mammalia > Primates > Tarsiidae > Carlito > Carlito syrichta. The sequence continues at coordinate 151,626 of NW_007252210.1, read as the reverse complement.
CTTTGCAAGAGGTTTTAGTGTACTGTTCCTTTAAGTAATATATACCCCTTAAGTTCCACACTAAGTAATGATGAGCATATGAGAACAGTTTCAAAGTGTGCGTGTTGGTGGGGTACCCTGGGAGGCTGAAGCAGGAGGCTCACTTGAGGCCAGGAGTTTAAGACCAGCCTGAGCAGCATAGTGAGACCCCTTCTCTACAAAAAATTTAGAAATAGCCGGGCTCGGTGGCTCAGCCTGTAATCCCGTGCCTTTGGGAGGCTGAGGTGAGTAGATTGCCTGAGCCCGCGGGTTCGAGACCCACCTGGGCAGCGAGACCTCATCTCTACAATAAAATCAAAAAATCAGCTGGGCGTGGTAGCGCATGCCTGTAATTCCGGCTACTCAGAAGACTGAGGCAGAAGGATCACCGGAGCAGGTCGAGGCTGCGGTGGCCAGGAGCGGCCACTGCACTCCAGTCTGGGCGACAGAG
>NW_007252210.1:140179-151137 GCF_000164805.1 Carlito syrichta | reverse complement strand
AAAAAAAAAAAAAAAAAATAGCTGAGCATGGTGGTACATGCCTGTAGTCCCAGCTACTCAGGAGGTTGAAGTGAGAGAATGGCTCGAACCCAGGAGGTCAAGGCTGCAGTGAGCCTTGATTGTGCCACTGCACTCCAGCCTGGGCAATAGAGGGAGACCATATCTCTTTTAAAAAACAAAAACAAAAATCAAAGTGTGCACCAGGCAAGTCATTTAGATTTTCTGAGTTCCTAAAGTGATTCTGAAGAGTGGGTGTCTCAGTGTGGCCCCTACAGTCCCTTTTGAGTCCCCAGGATCCCTTCAGGTCAAAACTATTTCATAGTAAAACTAAGACATTATTGGCCTTTTCCACGGTGTTGACAAATATGTTGACATTGGAAGATCTTAATGAGTCAGTAACCAATGGATGATGTTGAAAGTCATACATGGGTAAATTATTTATTGAAAGTACTGCTGGGCACAGCGGCTCACACCCATAATCCCAGCCCTTTGGGAGGCCGAGGTGAGAGAATTGCCTGAGCTCATGGGTTCAAGACCAGCCTGGGGTACTTGGCAAGACCTCATCTCGACAGTAAATCAAAAAAATTAGCTGGGCATGGTGGCGCACACCTGTAGTTCCAGCTACTTAGAAAGCTAAGGCGGAAGGATCGTCTGAGCCCAGCAGGTGGAGACTGCAGTGGCCAGGATGTGCCACTGCCCTCCAGCCTGGATGACAGAGTGAGACTCCAACTCAAAAAAAAAAGTACATAGACCTGTCATAGAGCAGGAAAAGTTCATTATTGATGTAGTCTTAGATTGCAAAACTAACCTTTAAAGAACTACTACTTGTCAAGATTTGGTATAATATCGAAGACAAATACCCATAATTACCTGAAAAGGCTGTTAAAACAGTACTTCTCCTTTTTCCAACTGCATATGTAGATGAGGCTGGATTTTCTTCAATGCTCAATAAAACAAGGCAGCACAGTAAATTGAGAAGTAGAGTAAATGCAGAACCCAGTTGTCTCATACTAAGGAAAATTGCAAAAATATAAAAAAATACCACTTTACCATTTTCTTTGCTGTTTTTGAAAATATAATTTTTTTTCACAGAAATGTGTCATGAACATGTAATGGGTTTATTGTTGTTTTTAATTAATAATTTTTTTTAGGCTGGGCACAGTGGCTCATGCCTGTAATCCCAGCACTTTTGGGAGGTTAAGGCAGGAGGTTTGTTTGAGCCCCAGAGTTTGAGACCAGCCTAGGCAATGTAGTGATACTTTGTCTCTACAAAAAATTTTAAAAATTACCTGGGCATGGTGACATGTTCCTGTAGTCCCAGCTACTTGTGAGGCTGAGGCAGGAGGATCACCTGAGCCCAGGAGGTTGAGGCTGTGGTGAGCCATTATCATGCCACTGCACTCCAACCTGGGTGACACAGTGAGACTCCTGGCTCATAAAAGTAGATAAATAAATAAATAAAATATTCTAAAAACGGCTCGGTTTTAATTTCTGATGTGGTAAATATGAGTTAAAATCCACATAGGCATTTAATTATTGTCCTCAACAATTTTAAAGAGTGTAAAGGGGTTCTAGGACCAAAATAATTGAGAACCTCTACCCTAAAATATTGAAACACATTATTTAGTTAAGACTTTGAATTAAACACATTTGGAACTCACATGAGGCACACCCTGAACTAGACCTGTAGGTGATTATATTTCCTTCAGATTAATTTTGTGAATCATCATATGGCATGTATGGAAGGAAGGCGGTCTCTATCTGGTGGCTTATTAGAAGCAGACTGGGTTTTTAACTTTGTTGTGTGTGATCACAGTAGGCTTCCTTCGCATTGATTGTAGTAGAATATCTTCAGAAGTGTCACTTCAATATCAACCCTTGATTAGTCATAAAACTCTGGCCTACTTCTGCTTGATGCCCCAAATGCCCCTGAATTGTCTCCTTGTGACCCCAACTTACATTTGGAAACTAAAAACTAATTAAAATATAAGCATAGGGAAAATATAATTGAAAAAACTTTTACAATGTAATGCTTCCCAATGTGAAAATAAGGCTTCAGTGTATACCCCTCATCCTAGTGACTGTAGAAGAGGGTGGGGTAAAGAAATGTTAAGAAAAATAAACTAATATGTCATCACAACTAAATATGATGCATTTCATACCTTCGAAATACAGTTTTGCAGTACATTAAAATTCAAATGACCAACTTCAGGTTTACTTCATGGACTCTTTGATATTAATTATTAATAATAGTAATTGAAAAAGCAGTTTTTCATCCTGGTAAGTGGTCTGAACTACTTGAAAGAATCAATCTTACTTGTGGGTAATGCTTCTTCTGTTACCGATGTGTCCTTTGCATTACAGTATTCATTTGGGCTCACTTAATGAAATCAAGGACTTCAGAGGACCCTTTTAGTACCCTTGCAACAGATAGTCTAAGTGGTGGTTAGTCTTAGAAGAGCTATTATCTTTAAAAAGTGAATCATCAATTCCAAAGCTGCTTTGGTCTCCTGTTCTTATACTGCAAGTGAAGGAGGAACGTAGGCTGTCAAAATATAACATGGTGTGTGCGTGCCACTCAGCTGCACCTCCGGAAGGTGAGCGGCATGCCAGGCATCAGCCCACGTGTGCTCTGTGATGGGAGCTTTTTGAAAGCACATGATCCCTAGGCAGTCCTATTATCAGTGCAGAAACAGAGGTGAGGACAAATGCAAAGCGTTAAATAGCCTGAAAGGTCATTCGTGTTTGGCTTTGGAAAGTGTGTTTTATTTTTTTTTTAACATAAATATGTCTTACATCTCTGGATCTACTTAAGAAAAATAAAAACTTTGTCCATATATACACATAAAGAAGGCATTCTATAAAACCCACCCGTAAGAACTGCCTCTCTCTCCATTGCTACTTTTCTTCAGCTCCTCTCAGCTCACTATTTCTAATTTAGGAAAGATGAATGACTTTTAGTTGTTTTTATTTTTATTTTTTTAAGTTCCACTTATGATGTTAAGTGGTTGGGGATTTTATGTAGGTCTTCGGTTCCATATCTGACTGCAGGCCCTTTGTTAGTGGGATTGATAAGAACAGGAATGCTCTACAGAGCAGGTACTGGAGTGAAGACTGCACGGACTTTGTACCCAGAAGACCAGAGTTCAGACCTGACTCTTACTTTTTACAGTTGTAACCCCTCTGAACCACAGTGTAGTGATTCAAGGACATGGCTTCTGGAGTTAGATGTGCCTGGCTTCTGAGAAGACTTAAGTCACAGCCAAGACTTCCGAGCTCCAGACCAGTGTCATCAATATGCACTCTTCATCTCTGCTCGGGTGTCTCAAAAGTCTCTCAAACCCAGCATGTCTGAACCTAACCTCTTGCTCTTCTCCACCAAATTGGGGTTTTTCCCTGTGTTTCCTTCTGGCGGAGAGCACCTCGCTCTATCCAGTTACGCAAGTCAGAAGTCTAGGAGTTACCTTGGACATGTGGATCTTCCCCACCCTCCTCTATCCAACCACCAAGCAGGTCTGTTGATTCTTTATCTTCTAAACCTCTTTCTGGTCCTGTGCATTTCCCTCCATGTCATCACTGCCACCTAGCCCATCATCCCTTTGGCCCACCACTAGCAGGTCTCCCCCGACCATTTTTCCACATGTCTCCCTCACCTGCTCCTCACCTCCTCCGCCCCAGTTTGGTTGCTCCTGCAATTGCAGCCATTGTCTGATCCTGCACATCAGATGATCTTTACAATGGAGAGATCTCATTGAGTCCTCTGCCTAAAATCCCCTTGGGTAGCTTCTCATTGCTTTTAAGATAGGGATCAAAATCCTTAGCATGACCTCAGTCTCTTGCCTCCTTCTCCAGCTCTGTACCCCTCAGGGTGATTATAAACTATAAAGCACAATTCAGAACGTGATTATTAGCATGAAGAAGTCCAAGGTGACATTTTTTAATTGAAAATTCCTCCAAAATATAGCTGGAGTTAAGTTGATAAGGATGTTTTAGGCCACTCTAGGATCACTAGAAATTGGGCTTCTAACCCATTACCCAGCTGGTGGGGGAGCAAGCCATGATCTTGCTCTTTTCCTCCCTAAGATCTAATTATGAATGTGCTTAACAAATGTGAAACACCAGGCCATATGCTGGCACATGGGATAAAGTAGTCAGGATAAAGAAGACTCAGTGCAGCTTTCAGGAGCATCAGGCTGACATGTGTAAACTGGCTCATTCACAGATGCTCCCGGGCAAGAAGAGCCACCACATCCTGAGGCCGGGCAGGTGTGTGTGTGTATGTCAGTCCCTCTGGAAGCAGTATGTGCGAGGTCCAAAGAAGAGGTTCTAAGCCCCCGTCACACAGCCCCTCTCCTGACCATTGTGAGTAGTGGTCAGGTTTCCAAGCTGCTCAGCTTTGAGGGTGAAGCCTCTAAGCTCTGAGGTTTATAGACTGTCAGGAACCAAATCATGACCTGGGTGTTCAGAACTGTCTAGGAAAAGACACGGCTGTTCCTCAGCTTACCTCTGTTTATTGTAAAGTTCCAGAGGGAGTGCAAGAATATCATTTTGTGTCCCTTATCATCATACTCAGATGAAATTGGATTTTGTATAATGCTTGTGTTTCAGAACAAGCTGGACACTTGGTCCCTTCAGACAGTTATCTTATATCAAGAAAATAATTAGCCGGGCATGGTGGTACGTGCTCCTCCAGTCCTGCTACTCAGGAGACTGAGGTGGGAGGATCCCTTCAGCCCAGGAACTTGAGACAAGTCTGGACAACATAGTGAGACCTCATCAAAAAACAAAAAAAAATGGATACAATTTAATGTCATAAAGTAAAATTTTTTGTTGTGATTTTTTGCGTTAATAAAGTATTATTTTTTCATATACAGTCACGGGCCCATCATGATGTCTGGTCAACAAAGGACTGCAAGTACAACCGTGGTCCCATAAGATTATAATCCTTTTATGATACACTTTCTATGTTTAGATATATTTAGATACATAAATACCTGACATTGTGCTGTGGTTGCCTACAGCATTCAGTACAGTCATATGCTGTCCAGGTGTGTAGCCTCGGAGTGACAGCTATACTACATAGCCTAGGTGTGTAGTAGGCTGTGCCATCTGGGTTTGTGTAAGTGCACACTAAGGCGTTTGCACATCAACTAAATCGCCTAACGACACATGGCTATTGAATATAGTGCCGACTGTCCTTCTTGGAGGACATGCTCCTTTCTTCCTATTTATGCATCAGAGTCCCCGATCACAACTGGGTTTGTGAATATTTTACTTCTTTGCTTATAAAATCAAGAGGGAACAGCACTGTTGGGGCCCCAGTTTGGAGGTTTGTTTTTAGTAGGTCTGTGAAATCTGAAAGTGTGGAAAGCATTAGCCCAGGTTAGCACTGGAGTGTGTGGCATAGAATGCACAGGGACTAGAGGGCGCAGGGCCTCCTAAACTGCGCAGCGGGATTGGGGGTCATAAGGAACCACAGGAGAAGTTAAACAGGACAGTAACGTCAGCCTTGCCCTTTGAAAGAGTGTTCTGGCTGTTGCATGGTGGGTGGATTTAGCAGCCAGAACTGAGGGTGGGAGACGAGTTGGGCAATAAAAGCAAGGTGTGGCCATGGGGTAGAGTTTCCATTGGCAGGTCTTGAGGGACTGATTGATGTGAGAAGCAAGAGATATGGAGGCCTGAGGATGAACCAGGGTTTCTGGCTTGATCATAGGACAAGTCATGGTGCCATGCACTGAGCTGGGGAACACAAGGAATAGGTTTATGTCCCTGGCTTTTATTGTCCTTTGCGGAAATCGGAGTGAGAGGACAGGGAAGGCTTGAGTTCAGTTTTACCCAGATCGAGTTTAGGATTCCTATGGGACTGCCAAGTAGAAGTGGAGGAGGTCACCAGAGAGAGGCTGCAGAGTGAGCCACGGGCTGTGGGCCAGACGCTGAGGAGCACCGGCAAGAGGAATCTGGGATGGGGATTAAAATAGAATAGCCCGTGGTGAGCCGAAAGCCAGAGAGCGGTGCCCTGGAAGACAGAACAATATATCAAAACGGGGAAGAATACAAAATGCCACAGAGGGGTTGAGTGCGCTAGTAAGGCCATAAGCTGGGAATGGAGGTCCTTGGTGTCCTTGGAGAACCATTTTACGGAGGTGGGCAGAGCCCACCTGGAGGTGGGAGGAACCAGCAGCCATTCACATGGAGGAGGGTTCCCAGCTGAACCTTTGGGGAAGACACTGACCTTAGGAAATGGGTGTGAAAGGGGCCAGGATAGGAAGCGGAAAAAAGGCTTAGGAAAGGGCAGTGTTCTTGCCAGGCAGGGGTCGAGTGGGCTCCCCGGGAGCCTCTCCACCCACCCAGATTTTTAGGCTGATTCACAGATGAAAGAGAAGGGGGACTTTGTTTTTGTTTTTCTAAGAAAGGCTTTTTGGTCTTCCAAACAAGACTTTTTTCAAGTTGGTCTGTGTGAATTTTTTTCCTCCATGTGAATTTTGAACATGCAACTCATTCTCTTCGTTGTTTCTCCCTTTTTTTGGATTTTTCACGTCTCTGAGAGTCAGGCACATGGATTCATCCCTCTATATTTGAATACTTATGTGTGTTTCCTCATCTAGGAGATGTTCCTAAATTTATATCCTAAAATAACTAGTAGACTCCCTTTAAAAAGAAGCATTTAGCGTTTCTGTCATGGCATTATTCTTATGGTCTGAATAAAATACTTATGCTGGTCTGCTAGGGAGAGAGAGGGAGCCATATATTCTGCTGTATCAAAGGAGAAGGTGTGCAAGTTTGTCCATTCTTATAAAACCCAAAAACTTCACAATATCCTACAGTATTGATAAATTTGATGGCATCAAAACATAGAAGTATATATGTCAAAATCTCTATGAAGAAGGTGAAAAAATTCTTAGAAATGTATGTGACACAGGGCTTGTTATCCTTATTACAATAGGTTTCATAAATCAATAAGAAAAGACAAATAATCCAGTAGAAAAATGGCCAAAGTTCATGAAGAGATACTAAAAGAAGTATAAGTGGTGAATAAATATAAAAACATTCTTTACTTTTTATGAAATTTATAGAAAGTAGCCTGTAATCCCAACACTTTGGGAGGTGGAGGTGAGATGATTGCTTGAGCCCACGGGTTCGAGACCAGCCTTGGCAACTTGGTGAGACCTCATCTCTGCAATAAATAAAAATATTAGCTGAGTGTGGTGGCACACACCTGTTGTTCCAGCTACTTGGAGGACTGAGGAGGAAGGATCACCTGAGCCCAGTAGGTCGAGGCTGCGATGGCCATGAGCATTCTACTGCACTCCAACCTGGGCGACAGAGTGAACTCCAACTCAAAAGAAGAAAAAGTTATAGAAACTAAAAAAATGACATTGGCAAAGATTTGTCAAAGACTAGTTGATACCCAATATTGACCAGAGTGTGGGGAAATGGGTTGGAGGTGGGAAGAAAACTCACATCTTGTGTGTCCATAATATCTGAATCCTTTTTTTTTTTCCTTGAGTCCGAGTCTTACTCTGTCGCCCAGGCTGGAGTGCAGTGGCACGCTCACGGCCACCACAACTTCAACCTGCTAGGCTCAAACGATGCTTCGGCCTCAACCTTCCAGGTAGAACTACAGGGGCGTGCCACCACACCTGGCCAGGGTTTTTATTTTTTATTTGTTTTATTTTTTATTTTTTTTTGAATTGGAGTCTCACTCTGTCGCCCAGACTGGAGTGCAGTGGCCGCTCCCAGCCACCGCAGCCTCGACCTGCTGGGCTCCGGCGATCCTTCCTCCTCAGCCTTCCGAGTAGCCGGAATTACAGGCATGCGCTACCACGCCTGGCTGATTTTTTGATTTATTGTAGAGATGAGGTCTCGCTGCCCAGGCGGGTCTCGAACCCGCGGGCTCAGGCAATCCACTCACCTCAGCCTCCCAAAGGCGCGGGATTACAGGCTGAGCCACTGAGCCCAGCTAGGTTTTTTATTTATTTAAAATTTTTTTTGTAGAGATAAGGTCTTGCCATGTTGCTCAGGCTGGTCTCGAACCCGTGGGCTCAGGCAATCCTCTCACCTCCGCTCCCAAAGTGTGCTGGGATTACAAGGCATGAGCCACTGTGCCCAGTCAGAATTCTTTATAACAAGTATATATACTTAAAAGCAGCCGTAAACATAATATTTCTCATTAATTTTAAACATATGCACACTTTCATGTAGTATAATCTGACAAATAAAAATGAACTCTAGTTTCTTGAACTTACTGGTTCCATATATAATCTTGGACAAGCTATTTACCCTAAGACTGTTTCCTCATTTATAAAATATGGAGAGCAATAACTTCATTTATCTCAAGTAGTATGAAATTAAATAAGGAGCCTGTGGAAGCGAATGGTCAATAGTAGCACTCCACAAGTACCCATTCTCGTCACTATCATCAAGGATGAATAGTAACATGTTCTTGCCCTTGAAGCTTCTGTCCATGAGCAGGAAACCTAGAGCTGTGGGACCTCAGGTGACATACACATACGTGTGATCAGTCAGAGGACACATCAGGGCAGTATATCACAGTTGGGTCTTGGAGGACATTATACTGTTTTGTAGAGAAAGTCAAGCTAGTACGATGGCAAGGGAACTATTCTAAGTTGTGTCCTGGTGGCGGCACGTGACAGTGATGTTCCTCTATAATCCCAGTTACTTTGTGAACCCACAACAACTCTGGCTTTCCTTGTGAACCCTCTGAGCCCTCTCTTCCCAACCTTATTGCCTTCACCTTCTCTGACATACACAGAAAGCACAGGGGAACTAAGTTACTGATCTGTACCACCAGTTTTCACATTCAGATGAGAATACTACAATCTAGGTCTCTATCCCCAAATTACTTGCAAAATTGAATGACTCTTCTATCTCTCATACTTGGACTTGACTCTTGGTAGAAAACATTGAATACGGCATCCTGGCTTCTTGCTTTGTATCCTGATCAGTCTCGAATTATTATTCCATGACATTTTTTTTATTTCAGGGCACACATGTTAATTTCAGAATCTGCCAGCGCATGTGTAGAGTGGGAAAGAGAATGACTAAGAATTACTGCGAGCTTGCTTTGGCTTTTTTTGTTTTGTTTTGTCTTGTTTAGCTTGTTGGTAATACATTCTCCACAATACAATAGCTTCCCTAACTCTGAAGCTAGGCATAGTTGTGCATTTTTAAAATTTTAACGAATTAATGTGTAGTAGACTTTTAAAATTTTCTTTTTAATTTTCCATCATTACAGATTCACAAGCAGCTGTAAGAAATAATGCAGCGAGGTCTCAGACACCATTTACCCGGGTTCCCCTAATGGAAACATTTTGCAAAACTATAATATAGTATCCCAGCCAAGGTACTGACATTGATATAGTCAGCTACATACAGAACATTTCTGTCACCACAAGGATCCCTCCTGGCCCACTAGAGCCACATCCACTTGCTGCCTCTTACCCCACCACTACTCATCGATTTTCCATTTCTATCATTCTCAAGAATATTATATCAGTGTAATCATACAGTATGTAACTTTTCGGGATTGACTTTTTTCACTGAGCATAATTCACCCAAGTTATATGTATGTGTCAGTAAGTTGCTTCTTTTTTTTTTTTTTTTTTTTTTTTTTGAGTTGGAGTCTCACTCTGTTGCCCGGACTGAAGTACAGTGGCACACTGCTGGCCACTACAGGCATGCGCTACCATACCCGGCTAATTTTTTATTTATTGTAGAGATAAGGTCTCGCCAAGTTGCCCAGGTGGGTCTCGAACCCACGGGCTCAGGCAAGCCACTCACCTCAGCTTCCCACAGTTCTGGGATTACAGGCTGAGCCACTGAGTAGTTTTCCATAATATGGGCATGCCACCGTGTGCTTAACTTTTCAGGCATTAAAGGACATCTGGGTTGTAGATATGTGTGGTGATACTTGGTTTTAACTTGCTTTTCCCTACTTGCAAATCGTGTTGAACATCTTTTCATATGTTTATTTACCATCTGTGTGTCCCCTGGTGAAATGTCTCCTCAAGTCTATTGCACATTTCCTAATTTGATTGTTTGTTTTTTCTTGTTGAGTTTTGAAAGTTCTTTATATTTTACAGATAGTAATCCTTTGACAAGGGACTAGTTTGCAGAAAGTTTTCAAATAATTTCTAATCTTTAGCTTGTGTTTTCATCCTCCTAAGGTCTTTCACAGAGCAAAAGTTTCTAATTTTTATGACATTCAATTTATCAATTTCTCATTTTATGGATTCTGCTTTGATGTAAAATGTAAAGACTCTGAGTAGCCCTCGATTTTAAAGATTTTTTTCCATGTTTTTTCCAAAGTTTTGTGGTTTTATGTTTTACATTTAAGTCCATTATCCATTTTGAGTTAATTTTTATTTAAGGTGTGAGACTTAAGTCAAGATTATTATTTTTTTTTCTTTTTTGCCATTTGTTGAAAAGATTATTCTTCTTCCGCTGAATTACTTTTGGACTTTTGTCAGTAATAAGTTGTGCATATTTATGTGGGTCTAATTTCGGGTTCACAGTTTTTGTTCCCTTGATTTACGCATCTTTCCCTCTACTGATACCACACAGTCTTGAATACTATAACAATATAATACCTGTTGAAATTGGGTAGACTGATTTCTTACACTTTATTGTTCTTTGTTAAAAACTATTTTAGCTATTTGAGTTCCTTTGCTTTTACAAATACATCTTAGAGGAATTTTGTCGGCCGGGGTCAGTGGCTCAGCCTGTAATCCTAGCACTTTGGAAGGTTGAGGCAAGTGGATTGCCTGAGCCCACGGGTTCGAGACCAACCTAGCAACTTGGCAAGACCTCATCTCTACAATAAATCAAAAATTAGCCGGGCTCGGTGGCTCAGCCTGTAATCCCGCGCCTTTGAGAGGCTGAGGTGAGTGGATTGCCCTGAGCCCGCGGGTTCTAGACCCGCCTGGGCACAAGACCTC
>NW_007252210.1:139493-140159 GCF_000164805.1 Carlito syrichta | reverse complement strand
CCCAGCAGGTCGAGGCTGCGGTGGCCGGGAGTGGCCACTGCACTCCAGGCTGGGCGACAGTGAGACTCCAATTCAAAAATAAAAATAAAAAATAAATCAAAAATTAGCCAGACATGGTAGTGCACACCTGTAGTTCCGGCTACTTGGAAGGCTGAGGCAGAAGGATCACCGGAGCCCAGCAGGCTGAGACTGTGGTGTCCATGAGCTTGCCAATACTTTCTAGCCTGGGCAACAGAGTGAGACTCCAACTCAATAAAAACAGATATAATAATTTTGTCTACATCTGCAAAATGTCTTGATATTTTGATAGACATGCGTCAAACCTATATATTAATTAGGGGAAATTTGATATCTTTCCCATGTTGTCTTTCTATCCATAAATGCAATATGTCTGTCCATTTATTTAGATCTTCTTTTATTTCTTTCATCAGTGTTTTATAATTTTCAACATACAAGTCCTCCATGTTTTGTTACATTTATATGTATATATTTTTTGAGTGATTGTAATTGGGACTGTATTTTTAATTTCAGTGTCTATATGTTCATTGCTAGTATATAGAATTACAGTTTGTTTGTTTGTTTGTTTGTTTGTTTGTTTGTTTTTTTTTTTTGGTTTTTTTTTTAAGTTGGAGTTTCACTCAGTCGCCCAGACTGGAGTGCAGTGGC
>NW_007252210.1:122693-139473 GCF_000164805.1 Carlito syrichta | reverse complement strand
ACTACCAGCTCATACTACCATGCCCCACTAGTTTCTTGATTTATTGTAGAGACAGGTCTCTCCAAGTTGTCCAATTGGGTCTTGAACCCACAGGCTCAGGGATTCCACTCACCCCAGCCTCCCAAAGTACTGGGCTTACAGGCTGAGCCACTGAGCCTGGCCTGGTTATACACTTTAAACAAGAACAAAATAAACATGCATTAAATTATAAGACATCAGACTAAAAAAATTAACTCACAAAATGTTAAATGTATCATCTTCATGACTGTCAAAGGAGAGAAGACTGCTGGGACTTAGTTGCACACAAAAATTAGTGCATTTGTTAGGATGTCATTGCTTACAAGGGAGAGAAGTCTGATTCAAATGGGCTTGAACAATACTTTTCACCTCACACTTCTGGAACTCCTTGGGTAGGATGGGCTCTAGGCATAGGACAATCAGGACCTAGGCCTCTTCTCCTGGGCCCTTCCCTTCTTGGTTTCAAATTGACCCTCACCTTGTTACAAGATGGTTGTCAATAGAAATTGTGCCAAACAAATAGACAATGCTTTTTCTTTTCTTTTTTTTTTGAGTTAGAGTCTCACTATGTCACCCAGACTGGAGTGCAGTGGCTGCTTCCGGCCACTGCAGCCTCGACCCACTGGGCTGCAGTGATCCTTCCACCTCAGCCTTCCAAGTAGCCAGAATTACAGGCACGCGCTACCAAGCCTGGCTGATTTTTTTTATTTATTGTAGAGATGAGGTCTCGCCAAGTTGCCCAGGCAGGTCTCGAAACCCGTGGGCTCAGGCAATCCACTCACCTCAGCCTCCCAAAGTGTGGGATTACAGGCTGAGCCACCAAGGCCGGCTTACAGTTGGTTTTTTTGAGTGTGTTTATGACCTTGACAAACTCCATTATTAGATCTAGTTTTATAGATTCCTTGGAACTTTCTATATTACAATTATGTCATCTACAAATAGGGATTGTTTTCTTTTTTATCTGTATTCCTTTTATTTCCTTTCTTGCTTTATTGCACTAGCTAGTACTTCTAGTACTATGTTGCATACTAAGAGCAGACATTTTTGCTTTGTTCCTAATCTTAAGGAGAAAGCATTCACCCTTTCTCACTATTAAGTATAATGTTAAGTATAATGTTGATCTATGTGTAATGGAATTTTTTAATTGCTGTTTGTAGAAAAGGAACAGCCTAGTGATTTGATGAACTAAGTGACATTAGGCAGCTACTCTACTATAAAAATAGATTCAGGTCTGGGTGTGTTGCTAGGGTTAAGTGTAAATAACGATAATCATAGAACTTGGAATCGGAACATTCACATTGAAATTTTGTCTCCCTCACCTTTCACCTGGAAATTCTGGGACAAATTACTTATTCCTCTCAAAACCCATTACCTCCTCCACAACAAAGGAGGCAGAGCCGCAGTACACTTCTTCACTGCCCTGGTTTGAAGAGTCAAGGGGACGATGAAGTTGTCAGTTCTTCTGTCACTGGCAGGAGCACACAGCAGGAACTGGAACGTTGCCCCAAACTTAGTAAGATTTCCACCCTGCCCTGCTGTGACCCCATCCCCCATCACCTTAATTTATCTGTCTCTGCAGAAGATTTGACAAACTCTGATGCATCATTAGAATTTGCATTTGGTTGGGGGGCAGAGGCGAGAGGATTACCTGAGCCCAGGGCTTCAAGACCAGTCTAGGCAACTTGGCAAGACCTCATCTCTCCAATAAATCAAAAAATTAGCCAGGCGTGGTCATACACGCTTATTGTCCCAGCTACTTGGAAGACTGAGGCAGAATGATCGCCTGAGCCCAGGAAGTCTAGGCTGTAGTCATAAGCCTGGGCTACAGAGTAAGACTCCAACTCAAAAAGAAAAAAAAGAATTTGCATTTGGGATCTTAAACTAAAAGACCAAATGGTCCAGGATATTTGCCTTCTCTAGGACTTGATGTTTGAGGATAGATCACCTGAGTTCATTTCCTGGGTTTTCCATTACCTTCTGTATGAGCTTGGGCAAATCATGTTAACTCTGCAGTTTACCCTAAAAGACCCTAAAATAACGTCATCTTATAAAAAAAGTTATGACAAAAGTACTTCAGAGGACTGTTGTGAAGACTAAATGAGTTAATTTATGTAACATTTTTCGCAGTGCCTGCCACATTGGCTGTGATGACATGTTAGCTATGCTCTTTACTGTTGGTGACTATAAAGGACACAGACGTATTTGTGAATCACCTTTCTTAAAAATAAAATTGTTTGCTTTGCAGATTTTTTTAAAAATGGATTTGGCCAACCATGGACTTATTCTCCTGCAACAGTTAAACGCTCAGCGAGAGTTTGGTTTCCTGTGTGACTGCACGGTTGCAATCGGCGATGTGTACTTCAAGGCACACAAATCAGTTCTTGCTTCATTCTCCAATTACTTTAAGATGTTGTTTGTCCATCAGACCAGGTAACTAAAGTGGTTGCTAATAACCTAATGCCTATAGACCCCTCTTAACCTCTGGGTCCCTTGTCCTCATCAAGACCATGGGCCTCTCCTCTCCCAGCTCCAAGGTTCCCAGTTCCCTTGTGACCCTTTGTCCCCTGTCCTTCTTGATACTCATGCCTTCAGTAGCACTGGAGAGTCCCAGACTGCAAACTCCACACAGCCCGCCACCTCCAAGTGTCCTCGGTGGGTGTCACCTGCACAGTCGGGCTCCACAGGGTCAGGTCCATTGCAAAGTAGCCACCCAGCCTCAGGGGACCCTTCTGTCGGTGATGATTTCTGGACTCATTACCCAAGCTCTTTCTTTCACTCCCCCACCCCCATCCCTTATGTATCCCCCTAACTTTCAACAATGATTCTTGTCTTCTACTCTAGTGAGAGGCTTAAGGGCATGGATTCCTCCAGTTTCCCTCTTTTCTATCTTAAAAGGTTTTCTTCTTCCCATCCCTCCTATCTTAGAGAAGAGGGCCTCTCAGTGTCTAGGGAAAATGACCTTCCTCCCTCATACTGCCAGATCCTACCCCTCGGTTTTTATTCTGTTTTTTATTTTTTTGCTTTTCATTCCTCCCTCCTCCCCCACCCTCACTCCAGTCCATGAGCGATCAGGACATCCTCGACACTGCTGTCGGCTTGAGGTATGCGCTGCTCCTTCACTGTACTATGTAAGTCCTCACAAGGGTAAGCGAGGTCCTCTCTGCACTCTCCTCATCCCACACTCTTCCTATCCGTCTGCACTGTGGTTTCCACCCCATCACTGCTGAAACCGGTTCTCAAAGGTCACCCCTCCTCAAAACCACTGCCCTTCTTGTCAGCTCCAGCATCCTGTCCTCCGCAGCATTGCTGCCACCCGCTTCCTCTGTACGTGACTGTCATCTGCGTCTTATGGCTGGACATCCCTTGCTTTCTGTCCTCTGACCCTGGGCCTTCTGTGAGTTTGGCCTTGGGCACTCCTGTGGGTGTTTGTCTGTTGCCTAGATCTCGACTCTGCTGGAAACTTCAGTTTATAGCTCTGGCCTTGACTTTTCTGTCTCCAGACCTCTATTCCCAAGGCCCTGGACTGTGCGATGGGCTTTTAGAGTTGAGTATCTCTCCTTTTATCTAACTGATGATGTCTAAAACTGAATTAAGACTCTTCCCTGAAGTCCCTCCTGACTCGCCTATTTTCTTACCTTCAAGTAACCCAAGCTTAAAATCTCTTTTGAATCACATCTTATCAGTCCCCAAATCATGTTTTCTTCAAATTAGCTTTCACATTTGTCCTTTCCTTCCTTTTCTCACTTCTATCACCTAATCATTCATTTTCCACATTACTGTCAGACTAACATTTCTGAACACTGCTTTGATTGTGGTGTGCCTCTGAACAGAACTCTACTAGGATGTATTATTCAGAAACCTAGAGGATGCCCACTATACAGGCTCCTTATTCTGTCATTCAAGGTCCCACAGGCTTGGAGCCTGACTCCTTCCAGCCTTGTCTCTGACTGGGCCCCTCTGGGACACTCCACCCCTCACCTTCACCTTGACCAGACCTGCTATCATGGCTTCGGCTCACCTGAACCACACTTGGCTAGTATCCTGTCCACTTCTCGAGTCCAGCTCCTACATCACCTCTTCCACGACCCCTCCCCTGTCAAGTGAACCAAACGATCAGCAGTGACCTCTGCCTCCCTTGTGGTTCACAGCACTGTGCCCCTTCCAAGAGCGACATGTTTTCCCCATGTTGTTATCTGTGTGCTTACCCCCTCTCCTCATGTACGTGTTTCGTGGGGGCAGAGACTGGGCTTTCCAAATCTTTGTGGCCACCACAGAGTATAACTGAGGTATTTGCACATAATCCAGCAGCCACTTGATAAATGTCTAGAAGAGCAGAGGGATAATGACAGAACAACCAAGGAGGAGGCTTAATATGGTAGCACTGAGGATGCTCCTTTAAATTGTCTTGAAAAGGGGGCAGGTTTAATTTTGAGGAGTAAAACAACACAATGTCATGGATTTCAGTTAGAGGCGAGAACCTTACCTTGCATATAGGGCAGTACGTACATGTTTTTCTAACAAGGGAATGTTGATACTTGTGTGATAGAAGTGTCAAGTGTAAGCAACAGCATGTGTCACTGGACCAGACATAACATGTGCCTGGTGGCTGACCCTGTGTCCCTCCACATGCATGATTTGAGCTCACCAAAGCAAGGCAAATTCAGGGTGCAGAGCAGGGGCCCGCCTTTAAGCCAGCACCTTGTGTGTGAGGCCCTAGGTCCCACCTGGCTACTCAGACTGAGAATACAGTCAGAATTTTAGTTTCAAGTTTAGCTCAGAAGATGATTTATGTCTGTAGTTACCACTAGGTGTCTCTGTCTTATGTCTGCTACTCTGAGTGTGAGTAAATCTTGGAGGACTGCAGACTTTAAGCTCTCAAAAATAAAACTACTGAGGGTCAGGCCTTCTGGAGTACAGTCTTCTAACAATGCTAACATTCTTTAAAAGTCATTGAAGTTTTTAAACCTATAGTTTATGTTATAATTCGAGTGAAGGGAAAATTGAACATGGAAATTACTCTGAAAGTTTATATAGAAGGGCTTGATACCAAAACTGTATTCATCTTTTTCCTGTGTCAAAGTGCTATGTAAACAGATATCTGCAAATGAAACCACTTAGATATAATTATATTGTAGAGAACTGCATCTTTCCCAAAGGACTGGGAAGTGACCAAAGTCTGGTCATAGGGGGCTGAGTGGTTGAGAAAGGCCAAGATGTCTGGGGTCAAAGCAGTCAAGGATGGATGTGGCTGAAACGCAACATAAGGAACATTGAAAAGTTCCACTTGTTTTTTAAGTGTGTGTGTGTGCGTGCGCGCACATGTGTACACATGTGTACACACGTGTTGCTTTAAAATAAATATTTTTAAAAATAAATCAAGATAATTGGTGTCTGAGCCCAGAGCTCCTGGCCATAAACCTTGGGTACTCTTGTTTCTTGTCCCTGGCTGTCACCAATGCTGCCTGACCCCTTGGAGTCCTTTTCCCTACAGGCCTAGCTGAAGTGTGGGCCCAGGTGTCCCCAGCTCTGTCCTTTGCCATCAGAGACTGTCCATGGGCCTTTCAAATTTAAGAGGTTTACTGTCGAATCACCACTCAGAGGTGAAAAGCAACAAGTGAGAGGAAGATCACTAACCTTTCATACCTATGTTTTTCTGGAAGGGGACTCTGCTGGGAGCAACCTTTTGAAGTGGAGGGAGCTCCCTGCGGGGGGCGGGGGGGCTTTCTCCTGTCCCCTCCTTCTCCCTTGAGGAATGTTCCTGCTCTGCAGAAGAAAGGGTGCCTGACAGGCTGGGGTAATTTCCATCTCTGAACGCCTGTGGTTTCCCAAGTTTCCAGGCCTTAGCCTGATCCTGAAAGTTTCCCCTTGGTCATTTCTTTACTTGGGAGTTGATTGGTTCCATTGGTAAAGTCTTCACACATAATCCCTGAAGCTCTGTTTTGAATAACAAAGTTCCCTAGAGCATCTAAGTATGTTATGGTATACATGTGATATTGCTAGAACTCATCTTGTGCTTAAAGGGAATGCCACAGGTATTTTCATTCCTATGTAAGGGGATATAAGACCAGTCCATGGTTCACACCAGTAATTGCAGCATTTGGGTAGCCTGAGGCGGGAGTTTCAAGACCAGCGTGGGCAACACAGTGAGACCTCGTGTCTATAAAATATTAAAAAATCAAAAAATTAGCCAGGTGTGGTGGCACATGTCTGTAGTCCCAGCTACTCAGGAGGCTGAGATGGAAGGATCCCTTGAGCCCAGGAGGTCGAGGCTGCAGTGAGCCAGGATCACATCACTGTACTTCAGCCTGGGCGACAGAGTGAGACCTTGCTTCAAAAAAACAAAATAATAATATAATAAAGGGATATAAGAGGACTACAAATAAAAATATGATTAGCCTGTATGTCTTTTTTTAAAGAAAAGTAGAGCCACATATATTCTTCCCTTTTTATTGTCAAAGGGATGCTAGTTTTTTGTTTTGTTTTTTGAGTCAGAGTCTCACTCTGTCGCCCAGGCTGGAGTGCAGTGGCACACTCACAGCCACCGCAGCCTTAACCTGCCAGGCTCAGGAAATCCTTCTACTTCAGCCTTCCAAGTAGCTGGGACTACAGGTATGCACCACCATACCCAGCTAATTTTTTTTAAATTTATTGTAGAGATGAGGTCTCGCCATATTGCCCAGGTTGGTCTCGAACCTGTGGGCTCAGGCATTCCTCTCACCTCAGCCTCTCAAAGTGCTGGGATTACAGATAAGAGCCACAACGCCTGGCTGGGATGCTAGTTTTGATGCTTAATTTTTATTTTTCTACTTCCTTTCTTTTTGTAGGCTGATATTTTTCATGTGATTATTTGTATGCAGACTTTTTGAAATACAGACACATTGATAGCAATACAATAGTTACTGAAATCTGTTCTGAATCAAAATGTTAAATATAGAAGAACAGGATATGCTGTTAATATTTTAGCATATTGAAAATATTTGGCCAGGCACAGTGGCTCACTCCTATAATCCCAGCACTTTGGGAGGCCGAGGTGAGAGGATTGCCTGAGCCCATGGGTTCGAGATCTGCCTGGGCAACTTGGTGAGACCTTATCTCTACAGTAAATCAAAAATTAGCCAGGCGTGGTGGCGCGTGCCTGTAGCTCCAGCTACTTGGAAGGCTGAAGCGAAAGGATCTCCTGAGCCCTGCAGGTCGAGGCTGCAGCAGCAGTGAGCATGCCACTGCACTCCCAGCCTGGGTGACAGAGTAGGACTCCAACACGAAAAGAAAAGAAAAGAAAATATTTGTTAGCTGGGCATGGTGGCTCACGCCTATAATCCCAGCACTTTGGGAGGCGGAGGCAAGAGGATTGCCTGAGCCCATAGGTTTGAGACCAGCCTGGGCAATTTGGTGAGACCTCCTCTCTACAATAAAATTAAAAAATTAGCCAGGCATGGTGACACATGCCATGATTCCAGCTACTTAGAAGGTAGAAGGATCACCTGAGCCCAGCAGGTCGAGGCTGCAGTGTCCATGAGTGTGTCACTGCACTCTAACCTGGGCAACAGAGTGAGACTCTGACTCAAAAAAAGAAAAAAAGAAAGGAAAGAAAATATTTGTTAATAAAATGAACATAATTGCTAAAAGAGCCAAAAGAATTACAATACCCAGAAGTGATATAATAAAAATGTTGTCTTTGAAGTTGAAATAATATTGTTCAGGCAACCCCCTTGGGTCCCCTCCCACTGTGGAAGCTTTTCTGTCTGTCCTCTCAATAAATCCTGCTTTCTAAAAAAATATATATATTCACTCAGTGGATGCTAATATATGCCTCATGATATGCAGATAGATAGATAGATACATAAATATCATTGCTTGCTAATGATGCATTAGAATTTCTGTCCTTACTGAGTGTCTGGGAAGAGTTCCTGGAGGCCTCTCCATTATTGCTTCTTGATCAGGATGATGATTCTGACATGATGCAAACAGTAGAGTCCAAAAGTTAGAAAATTGGGCCAGGTGGGGTGGCTCATGCCTATAATCCCAACGCTTTGGGAGACCAAGGCAGGATTACTTGGGTCCAGGAATTCGAGACCAGCCTGGGCAACATAGGGAGACCTCATCTTTACAAAATATTTTTTTAAAAAGCAAGCCAGGAATGGTGGCACACGCCTATGGTCCCAGCTACTTGGGAGGCTGAGGTGGAAGAATCATCTGAGCCTAGGAGGTTGAGGCTGCAGTGAGCCATGGTAGTGCCACTGCACTCTAGCCTGGGTGACAGAGTGAGACTCCAACTCAAAAATTAAATTAAAAATTTAGAAATCAGCAGTACCGTCAGTTGCTTTAGATGTCTCAGATAAATCACTTGATTTTGGGGGGCGTCAGTTTCCATATCTGTCAAATGAAAATTATCAAATCCACCTTATCAGTCTACCACATAGGACTGTTTTAATTCTGTGAAGGCCTTGGTGTAGTGACTTTGGAATTAGACAGACCTAGGTTCAAGTCTCAGTTACCAAGTGGGTGATCTTGAGCAAGGTATTACTCCTGAGTCCCAACACTTTACTGTAAAATGAGAATGAACAGCAAGCAAAGGAGAGAGCATGCCCACCCAGCAGCTGTGCTTCTGCTCTCCCTCACTAAAGAACTCTTGAGGTTCTATTTATAAATATAATGCATAACATTTACCTTGACATTCGATTACTAGGTGAAAGCTGCTCTAAGAGTCTTTGGGTTAAGATATTATACTTGTTTAACATGAACTTTATCTCTTGATGATTCCATCCCATTTCATGAAACTTACAGTCAGAAATGGGAAATGTTTCCCTTGTTTGAAGTGGCCGGTTTTTTCGGGCTTTATGTTATCATTTGAATCCTAGGTTGATGCTGACTTATAGGTTTTTTACTTGCTTCTTTCAGTGAGTGCGTTCGTTTGAAACCAACTGACATACAGCCCGACATCTTCAGCTATCTCTTGCACCTGATGTACACTGGGAAGATGGCGCCTCAGCTCATCGACCCCGTTCGATTAGAACAGGGGATCAAGTTTCTGCACGCTTACCCACTCATCCAGGAAGCCAGCCTCGCCAGCCAAGGAGCCTTTTCCCACCCTGACCAAGTTTTCCCACTGGCTTCTTCCTTGTATGGCATTCAGATTGCAGACCATCAGTTGCGACAAGCCACCAAGATTGCTTCAGCACCTGAAAAACTCGGGCGAGAGCCAAGGCCCCAGACCTCCAGGATGGGCCAGGAGCAGGTGCCTGAGGCCTCACAGCTCTCTCAGCTGACCTCAAATCTGGCGCAGGTGAATCGGACAAATATGACTCCCTCGGACCCTCTGCAGACCTCGCTGTCTCCAGAACTCGTTTCCACTCCCGTTCCCCCCCCTCCTCCCGGGGAGGAGACCAACCTGGAAGCCTCCTCCTCGGATGAGCAGCCTGCGTCCCTCACCATAGCCCACGTCAAGCCGAGCATCATGAAGAGGAACGGGAGCTTTCCTAAGTACTACGCCTGCCACCTGTGCGGGCGGCGCTTCACGCTCCGCAGCAGCTTGCGCGAACACCTGCAGATCCACACGGGCGTCCCTTTCACCTCCAGCCAGCAGGGCGAGAGCCGCGTGCCCCTGTCTCTCTGTAGCAACGCAGCCGACCTCGGGAAAGACGCCATGGAAGTGCCTGAAGCTGGGATGATAAGTGACAGTGAGCTGCAGCACATCTCAGATTCTCCAATCATCGACGGACAGCAGCAGTCAGAAACCCCACCCCCCTCAGACATCGCTGACATCGACAACCTGGAGCAGGCGGACCAGGAGCGGGAGGTGAAGAGGCGGAAGTACGAGTGCACGATCTGCGGGCGCAAATTCATCCAGAAGAGCCACTGGAGGGAGCACATGTACATTCACACCGGGAAGCCTTTCAAGTGCAGCACGTGCGACAAGAGCTTCTGCAGGGCCAACCAGGCCGCCCGCCACGTGTGCCTCAACCAGAGCATCGACACGTACACCATGGTGGACAAGCAGACTCTGGAGCTCTGCACCTTCGAGGAAGGGAGTCAGATGGACAACATGCTGGTCCAAACCAACAAACCCTACAAATGCAACTTGTGCGACAAAACGTTCTCAACACCCAACGAGGTGGTGAAACATTCATGCCAAAACCAGAACTCGGACGTGTTTGCCCTAGACGAAGGGCGGTCCATTCTGCTGGGCAGCGGGGATTCGGAAGTAACGGAACCTGACCACCCGGTGTTGGCTTCCATCAAAAAGGAACAGGAAACCGTTTTATTAGACTGAAGGTCTCTTATCTTTTTAAAAAACTGTCATTTTTACAAAGACTCTCTTCCTTCCCTTCCCTCAGCTCAGAACTGTAGCCCTCCATGGCATGATACAAACAGGTCCCTGGTTCTGTCTCCTTCCCCTTCTCCCCTTCCCAGCCCCATCTTTGTAAAGGTTGTGCATTATAAACCTGGAATGTATTGACTCTAATTCAGGGGATACTGGAAAGATAATGGTCAGTAGTACTTATAAATTCAAATCGATTTTGAGAAATTTTCAATTATTTAAAAGCATACCTGGAACTAATGAAGGGTATATAACACAACAAAACAACTAGAATGCAATCTGGTGACCTAAAATTATGACTTTCCCTGGGTAATAAGTCTTCCTTCTCAGAAAAACAATGTCAGAAAATACAGCATGCTTCCTAGTGATACAGCTGGCCTCTGTACTATGCAAAATCTAGAAGGTGTGGGGGAACTTCAAACCCAAGAAGATGTTCTTAGAATTTATTCTCCAGGTGTCTAATTTCAGAATGCATCCTTTGAGATTATGTCCAGTTAAGAAAAATCATTAGTTAAGAGATCTACTTGAACAAAACACAAAAAAGCAAAGTAATAATGTGATGGCAATCTTAATTCTTGACTAAAGCATGACAAGCTGTGAGTTTGTGTGTTTGTAAGAGAAAACGTGGATACTTGCTATAAACAGGTGAATTAATGCACATGCCTTATCTAATTGCTGGCTTCTTTCCAAATTGAAAAAACAAAATGCTGTATTTTAGTTTCTGACAAATGTGTTACTTGTTTTAAAAATCAAACTTGAAAGTACTGTTCTATGGACTGTCTTTCTGAAAAGAAAATGGCATGCCACTCTAGCAGTTGCCAGTGGTCATTTCTGCACCAACCAACTGCTTTTAAATCAGTGTGTGTACTGCAGGGAAAAGACGCAGGAATCTGCGTCTCACAGGGGAAGTTGTAAGCACAAGATGCAGTGACTTTAATGACTTTAAAAGTCAGTGCTAATAGTTTACTGGCAACATTAGTCGAAGCATCAAAAACAAATGGCAAAGAGAAATCAGGACAAGAAAATCTAATTGCCGTTTGGGAAAAAACTTGGTTTTGATGTTTATTCTCCAGGTTTTCGAGGTTTTAATGCCTGAAATGTTTTCCATTGGCCTGAAAGCAGTAAAAATTGTCCATTAATCTTCCCCTAGACCAATAAAAGAATGGTCTCACAGACAAAATAGGAGCCAGAAATAAGGACTGAAGGGGAAGGGAAGGGAGAAAATAGTTAATAGCTATGCTGTATGTATATGTTAAAAACTGAATATCCCATTGTCCTATTTCATGTATAGTTGAGTTCTCAAATTTGTAAGTTTTTATACATCTTTCATTGAATAAACATTTAATTAAATGGGTATATGGTTTTATTTCTGAGTATCTGTGTACCCAGAGGAAACAGGAAGAGGATATGTGGGAATGTCTGAAGAATCGTTTTCCTGCTGGGTCATCTTCTTGAGTCTGCAGAACTTTGGGCAGTTCCCCTGACCCGAGGAGCATTTTCCTTTTTTTTTTTTTTTCCTTAAGAGACAGGGTCTCAGGTCACTCCTTCAGGTCCCATCCCACTGTGGGAGCTTTTCTGTTTTCTCAATAAATCAATAAATTCGACCAAAAAAGAGAGACAGGGTCTCACTTTGTTGCCCAGGCTAGGGTGCAGTGACCATCATGGCTCAGTGCCGCCTTGAACTCAGGTTCAGCTCCTGCAAGTAGGGATTACAGGTGTGTGCCACCACACCCACTAATTTTGTGGGGTTTTTTGAGAGACGAGGTCTCACTATTTTTTCAAGGCTGTTCTCAAACTCTTGGCCTCAAGCAAGTCTCTTGCATCGGCCACCCAAAGCACTGTGACAGCCATTGTGAGCCACCACACCCAGCCAGCATTTTCCACTTGTAAAATGAAGATGTTAGTAGCAGCATCAAGTCATAAGATTGTGAGAATCAGATAAGTGGATACTCTGTGGAGACGCCGAACAGGGGAGTCACTCTGAACCTGGCCTGGTTCTGGGAGCTGCCTGACTCAAAATGGAGAAGAAAAAAAGATGCTGTGAACAGTCAGTTTGACCAAGAATGGGTCTAGAGATCATCTTGCCCAACTTTTACAGGAAAGAAAAAAGAGGCCAGGAGATTTTTGCCTAAAGACAGCACAAATCAAGGCTGAGCACCATGACTCATGTTTATAATCCCAGCACTTTGGGAGGCTGAGATGGGAGGATTGTTTGAGCCCAGGAATTCAAGACCAGTTTAGGCAACATAACAAGACCTCATCTCTACAAAAATAAAAAACAAGCCAGGCATGGTGATGCACACCTGTAGTTCCACCTGCTCAAGATGTTGACCACAGGAGCTCAAGGCTGCAGTGAGCCGCAATCGTGCCACTGCACTCCAGCCTGGGCAACAGAGTAAGACACCAACTCAAAAAAAAAAAAGTAACTGAGGATAATGATGCAAGAATGGAGAATAGAGTGGACCTAACCTTCTGCTTGTCACAGTTATAGGTGCTAGCCATGGTTGCTTCTGAAATTCCACTTTGCAAGGATACTTTGCAAGAAAAGGTATCCTTCAGTTCAGAATTTCAGGCCTCAATTGCTTGAGCCCAGGAGGTCGAGGCTGCAGTGAGTGATCATGCCACTGCACTCCACTCCAGCCTGGACAGCCAGGACAGCAGAATGAGACCTTGTCTCAAAAAAAAAAAAAAAAATCAGGCCTCAGCCACACATTTCAGGTAAAAATACATTTAGAAGATACAGGCACTAGAAGGCTGGTTGAGAGGGGGCTCTGCACATGGTGCCTCCTGCAAATGCAGGGATCACTATGGGCCAGGGGAAGACTTGTATTCACTATTCACTAGGAGTGAATTTTTTTTTTGAGTCTCACTTTGTCACCCAGGCTGGCGTGCAGTGGCACACTCATGGCCACTGCAGCCTGGACCCGCTAGACTCAGGCAATCCTTCTGCTTCAGCCTTCCAAGTAGCTGGAACTGCAGGTATGCGCCACTATGCCCTGCTAGTTTTTTTATTTATTGTAGAGACGAGGTCACGCCAATTTGTGCAAGTTGGTCTCAAGCCTCTGGACTCAAGTAATCCTCTCACCTCCCAAAGTGCTGGAACTACAGGCGTGTGCCACCATGCCCAACTTTTTTTTTTTTTTGAGTCAGTCTCACTCTGTTGCCTAGGCTAGAGTGCAGTAGCACCCTCACGGCCACCGCAGCCTCAACATGCTGGGCTCAGGCAATCCTTACACCTCAGCCTTCCAAGTAGCTGGAATCATAGGCATGCACCACCATGCCCAGCTAATTTTTTGATTTATTGTAAAGACAAGGTCTCGTTGTGTTGCCCAGGCTGGTCTCGAACCCCTGGACTCAGGTAATCCTCTTGCCTCTGCCTCCCAAAGCACTGGGATTACAGGTGTAAGCCACCATGCCCGGATAGTAGAAGTGAATTCTAAGAAAAAATGATATGTAGGTGGAGTGTCATTTTTACAGTGGAATGTTGCTTGAAAATTGACATTCGTGTTTTTATGAAAAATGTCAGAGTCCTCAAATATTTAAATTGCATTTTGCTATGTTTTCGTCTTCCATTGGGATCTAGAACAAAGGATTGCTGTACGTCATTTCTAGGCAAGGAAGAATTAGTATTGGAAATCTTCAAGCAAATAAAAAGTTGATGACCTTAAGATGCTGATCAGCTCATCTGCCTTTTCCAGAACTAGCTCCTTAAACACAACTGTTAGCACATAAACCAAACTGTGTTAGCGGATCTCTAAATAAAATATAAATCAGGCTGTGACAACTTTTGGTGTGAAAAAAAAAATGGACCAGGATGAAATGATATTCTTTGGTTTCATGCTCCTCAGATCAAAACACTTTTGAACATAAAGAAATATTGGCCGAGCACGGTGGATCATGCTTGTAATCCCAGCACTTTGGGAGGCAGAGGCAAGAGGATTGCCTGAGCCCATGAGTTCGAGACCAGCCTGGGCACTTAGCAAGACCTTGTCTCTACAAAAAAAAAAAAATTAGCCAGGTGTGGTGGTGCACACCCGTAGTTCTCACTACTTGGAAGGCTGCGATGGAAGGATCGCAGGAGTCCAGCAGGTCATGGCTGCAGTAGCTGTGAACGTGTCACTGCACTCCAGCCTGGGTGACAGAGTGAGATGCCAACTCAAAAAAAAAAATGGTTATGAACCTCGTGAATGAAGTTTGTGCTATTCTCTGGAAAACGTACACTGAAATTCCCTGGTGGTTGGAAAGATGGACCTTTTGAAGAATGTACTGTCAATTGAAAGGTTGTGTAGGAGGGAAGGCCAGCCCCACATGTACCTGCTGGGTGCTATCATTTACTCCTCCTAACAATCCTGTCAGACATGTCTCCTGTCTTTTTTAGATGAGAAACAGAGGCCAAGGGAGGCTAAGTAATAGAAAACAGCCAGGATTCAAACCTCCTGTGGCTCATTCAAAAAGCAACACTCGCATGGTGGTTCTCACTTGTAAACTCAGCACTTTGGGAGGCTGAGACCAGAAGATAACTTGAGCCAAGGAGTTCGAAACCAGTCTAGGCAATATAGCAAGACCTTATCGCCACAAAATAATAATAATTTAACTTAAAAATTATCAGAGCCAGACAGCCACGCTGGACTCCTATAATAACAGCACTTTGGCAGGTTGAGGCTGCAGTAGCTGTGAGCATGCCACTTCTCTCCAGCCTGGGGGACAGAGTAAGACACCAACTCAAAAAAAAAAATTAGCTGAGTGTAGAGGGGCACACCTGTTGTCCCAGCTACTTGGGAAGCTGAGGTGGAAGGATCACCTGAGCCCAGGAGGTCAAGCCTGCAGTGAGTCATGATCTGGGTGATAGAATGAGACCCCAGGTCAAAAAGAAAAAAGCACTGTTTTTCCTATAACCCCCAATGTTATTAACATCTAACATTTAAGGTTTGACCAGCACTAGACAATTGGCAAATCCTGTGAAAATTGACAAGTCTTCGATTCAGCAAAAAATTAAAAGGCATGGCTATTTCTTGCTTGTCTGACCTACCTTTTGTGTGTTTCTCTTTAGACCTAGGCTTGTCCAAAATATGAAGGAGAAAAAATGCTATTTCGCCAAATATGCAAGGAACTTCTATGAGCTAGAAGCAATTGGAGGAAGGAGGAGAGAAGGAAAACCTTTTTTGCTCATTAACCTCTTTACCCTGTTTATTAAGACAATTCACTTGTGACCATTTCATAGCTGTCTGTACCCACAGTGGTCCTCCAGCATCAGAGCAACAGTATCTTCCGGAGAGCTTGAAGCAGACTGCCAACACCGCCCCTGGTGGCCCATTCAGTCCATGCAGGGCAAGGCCCAAGACGGTCCATAACAGGTTCCCAGGCGCACAGCTCCCAGGAGCCATGCCTGGAGAAGCAGTGCATCCCTGGGTGGTTTCTGCTGTCATATAACTGCCCTTTCGCAGCTGACTTGCTTCTCAGAATTCTAACAGAAGAGGGATGGAGGGCCGGAGGGGGTTCACGTGCTCGGTGTCACTTGATTCTTCCTCCCCAGCAACGTGCTCCTTAATGAGACATGCGCTGGGTGCACATCTGTGCATGAGCCCTTAGGAGAAGGGCATGTGTGAGAGGTGCTGGGATTTATACTAAATCTCCCTGATCGCCGGATGTGGTGGCTCATGCCTGTAATCCCAATACTTTGGGAGGCAGAGGGGAGAGGATTGCCTAAGCCCACCGGTTTGAGACCAGCCTGGGCAAGAAGATGAGACCTCTTCTCTACAATAAATCAAAAAATTAACCAAGTGTGGTGGCACACTCCTGTGGTTCTAGCTACTTGGAAGGCTGAGGTGGTAGAATAGCCTGAGCCCAGCAGGTCGAGGCTGCGGTGGCCGTGAGTGTGCCACTGCACTCTAGCCTGGGCCACAGAATGAGATTCCTACTCAGAAAACAAAAACAAAAATAAACCTCCCTGACCTCATTCTAAATACCCTTGTAATCTGTGAGCACAGAATGAGAATGTAGCCAAAGAAACCAAATACCTTAAACACTTTTGTTTTGTTGTTTTTGAGTCAAGGTCTCACTCTGTTGCCCAGGCTGGAATGCAGTGGCATGATCACAGCTCACTGCAGCTCACCACAGCCTCAACCTCCTGGGCTCAGGTAATCCTTCTGCCTCAGCCTCCTGAGTAGCTGGGAATACATCACCACACTCGGCTAATTTTGTTATTTTTTTGTAGAGATGAGGTCTTGCTATGCTGCCCAGGCTGGTCTTGAACTCCTGGGCATACGCAATCCTCTTGCCTTGGCCTTCCAAAGTGCTGGGAATATAGGTGTGAACTATGTGCCCAGCCTCCTAAGTTGTTTTTGAAGAGGCCACCTGTATGATTTTTCTCATTAAAAGAAAGACAAGGGGCTGGGCTCGGTGGCTCAGCCTGTAATCCCGCGCCTTTGGGAGGCTGAGGTGAGT
>NW_007252210.1:122161-122556 GCF_000164805.1 Carlito syrichta | reverse complement strand
GGCTCAGGCAATCCACTCATCTCAGCCTCCCAAGGCGCGGGATTACAGGCTGAGCCACCGAGCCCGATTTGTAGGTACCCTTGTTGATGAAGTGTGCCCCCCTTCCCCTGGCAGATTCCCACTACTTCCACCCCCCGCCCGGCAGTTTCCCACTATTGCCAATCCTTTTCTTATAGTCTTATGATAATTGTTCAAGGTCCGCTTACAAACGAGTGAGAACATGTGATACTCAGTTCTTTGTTTCTGTGAAAGATCACTCAGTATTATAGACTCTAAGTCCATCCAGGTTGCTGTGAAGTTCATGATTTTGTTCTTCTTTATGGCTGCGTAATATTCCATTGTGTATTTGTACCACTTTTTTTTATCCAGTCCTCTTTGATTTTTTTTTTTTTTTT